>NC_060127.1:208922369-209222619 GCF_021461395.2 Schistocerca americana | reverse complement strand
GGTTAATGTTAGTCAGGGCCATTCTTTTGTAGGGAGTTTTGAAAGTCAGATTGCGTTGTGCTAAAAATATTGTGTGTCAGTTTAAGCACAGTCATGTATAATTGTTCAAAGGGGACGTTTCACACCGATTCCATATTCTGCTAACAGTCATTGGATCTCGACCAACGCGAGCAGCAATGTCGCGATACGATAAACCGCAATGGCGATAGGCTACACTCCGACCTTTATCAAAGTCGGAAACGTGATGGTACGCATTTCTCCTCCTTACACGAGGCATCACAACAACGTTTCACCAGACAACGCCGGTCAACTTTGTTTGTGTACGAGTAATCGGTTGGAAACTTTCCTCATGTCAGCACGTTGTAGGTGTCGCCACCGGCTTCAACCTTGTGTGAATGCTCTGAAAAGCTTATCATTTGCATATCACAGCATCTTCTTCCTGTCCCTTAAACTTCGCGTCTGTATCTCGTCATCTTCGTGGTGTAGCAATTTTAATGGCCAGTAGTGTAGTACAACGGGAAGTTGCTATGTCGAAGGCCCACTCGTCTACCCGAGATGACTGCACGACACAAAACTTTACGCCTCGCCCGGGTCCGTCAACTCCGACATTGAACTGTGATGACTGGAAACATGCTGCCTGGTTTTCAGATACAGATGTAGAGGTAGAAGTAGATACTGCATTTCCGCAAACTCACCCAGTCTTGGCGAAGTTGGTCCACAGGCGAGTCATCTTCATGGCAATTTTCCCGTCCTCGGAATCCTTCTCTGGCGGTTCTCCAAACATGATGTTGCGGAACAAGAACGCCATATCTGCTCCATGACCGGTTCCTGCAACGAAATAAGACCTACTTGGTGGTCACCCTAAAAATAAATAGCCAAGGGACCAATGAAAACATAAATCTCGGTCAAACGGCCAACTATCGCTTGTTGTGGAGGTTGGCAGTTGACACTCAAATACGCAAATGGAACGCACTGTTCACCAAAGCTGGGAGTCTCCGTTACTGTATGATTATACGATGATCGAACAGAAATATTATCCACGACTGTATAGGGAGGTTATTGAAATTTATGAACATGAAGATAATTTTAATAGAAAAGAAGAGGCCTTGAAATATGGACAGTGGCGATACAGAATCGATAAGTGATTTTTATCTATGACGGACTATTATCGATAGTTACATTTTATCTTTGACTAGTTTTCTCTCTGCTACTATGTGCAAGCTAGACAACGCCCACTTTCCTCGGTATTTAGGCCGCTCTCCGACGCCCGACACGCGTATTCGAGGGTTGGATTCCCTCTCTTCTTCATCGAAGAGTTTCACTGCCTGGGCTACTCTCAGGGTGCGCCTTCGACGTGGAAGATCCCTGCCGTGTCGTCTGCTTGCCGCCGCCGCCGCCGCTTGGTCGCCGCCTTCCGGTCCTCGCCGCCGCCGTCACCGCCTGCCGGGGCTCGCCGCCCCCGCCTGGTCGCCGCCTGCCGGTGCTCGCCGCCGCCGCCGCCGCCGCCGCCTGCTGATCGCCGCCGACGCCGCCGCCGCCGTCGCCGCCTGCCGGGGCTCGCCGCCGCCGCCGCCGCCGCCGCCGCCATCCGGTGCCCGCCGCCGCCGCCATCCGGTGCCGCCTGGTCGCCGCCATCGCCGCCGTCCTGACCCTGGTCTACGGCCGTCTTCGTCTCCGTCCGTCTTCGTCTTTGTCTGTCCCCAGTTTCTGTCCTCTCCTCTTCGTTCTGTTCGTTCTTGTTTCTCTCTCCCGTCATGTCCGCCCCCACCACCACTGTCACTACTACCACCACCGCCATTGTCTATACCTCCCCTTCCGCCGCCTCCACCACTATAACTTGGTGTGCTCAGTCCCACCCCCCTCCTTCCATTCCACCTCTCCTCACTCTCCCTTCACCCTCTATCTTTGTCGCCCCCTCTCCCGCTTCTTCCTCCCGCTCTTCTCGTTCTGATCCCTTCCCCCCACTCCCCCAGCCTGTCACTGCAGCTCCGGCTCGGGTGGTGGCCCGTCGGGCCACTGCCCACGCCCAGCTCTCCCCGTCACCTTCGCCATCACCGCCGCCACTGCCACCGTCATCGTCATCGTCGCCGTCGCCTTCCCCTTCACCGTCACCGTCACCATCTCCGGCGCCGACTCCGGCCCCGGGACCTGCCCCTCCCCGCCACATTCCCGTTGTTCCCATCCCCCACACCTCCTCCACCGCCGTCAAGCGCCCCGGTGGCACTCCTGCTTCCTCTGCTTCCAAAAAGGCTGCGCCTCGTCCTCCTTCCCCCACCCATGATGCCATGGAAGTCTCCCCGCCTGTCCCTGCCCCCTCATCCTCCTCCTCTCCCCCTTCCTCCTACCGCTACCTCCTCTCCCGTCCTGATCCCTCTCTCCTTGAAGCCCGGAACCTCACCCTCTTCCTTCGCCAGCATTGTCCTGGTGCCCCCATCTCCCTCCTCACTCCTCGCCGAGATTCGGTCCTCATCTCCTCCCCCAGCCCAACCCTCCACACCTACCTCCTTTCCCGCATCCCTGTCACCCGCTTTGGCCCTCATGCCTCTCTCACCCCTGCTCCTTCACCAGCTCCCTCCCGCCAACCCCAACCTCCGCGTCGCCCGCCAACTCTCACCGCCGTGATCACTCGGCTTAGTCCAGTGATCACAGAGGAGGAGGTGTTGGCGGAGCTCCAGGCGCATCCCCATTTGGAGGTGCGTGCGGTTCGCCGCATACATAACGCTGCTGGCCCCACCCGCCTTATGCGGGTTTTTTCTGAGCACGCCCCCTCCATTGACCGTCTCCTGAAGGAGGGTGCCCTCCTTTTTAACCAGCGGTACAAGGTCGACCCCTCCCGTTCCCCTCCTCAATCCCTGCGCTGCCAGAGGTGTCTACGCTATAACGCGCACCCCACACCTGAGTGCCGCGAGGCCCCCACCTGCCCGCATTGTCGGCAAGCGCACTTCCTCAGGCAGTGCCCCAACCTCCAATCCCCTCCTTCCTGCAATACCTGCAATCTCCCCCATCCCACCTACTCCCAAAAGTGTAAAGCCCGACCCCCTCCAACCACTCCTGAACTCACCGTCCCTGTCCGTCCCCTGGACGCCCCCACCCCTCCTGGCAATTCCCTTCGTCCCCCCCCCCCCCCCACCGCTGAGGACATCATCAGGTTCCTTACCATCGTCCTCCAGAATGTTCATCCCTTTCAGCGCCCTCACACCCTCCAGCAGATCTCCCTTGCTGGCCGTTCCATCTTCCAACTCAAGATGTACGCCACCTACTCCAACAACCAGGCCCATTTCACCTTCTCCCGCCTCGACACCCTCGTCTAAATCCCTATCATGGCGCGACAGCAACATATCCTTTTCAACAACATCCGCTCCCTACCCGCCAACAGGAACCTCTTCCTGCACACCCTTGCCACCCACCGCGTGGATGCCTTCCTCCTTAATGAAACCTTCCTCCAACCCCACCACACCATTCACACTTCGCCCTACCTCCTCCACCGCTCCGATAATCCCCTCCCGATTGCGCGTGGCGGAGTTGCCATTGGTCACCACCGCCAGATCCCCGTTCGGCTCCAACCTCTCCTTCCCGACCCCACCGAACACCTGATCCTTAGTCTCTTCTTCCCCGGCCTTACCGTTACCTGCGCCACCATCTATGTGCGCCCCAACGCTCCTATTCCCTTCGACTTCCTCTCCCACGTCGATCGTACCTTTTCCTCCTACGTGATCGCCGCCGACCTCAACATCCATAGTCGTTCCGCTGCCCAGTTACGGCAATGGCATCGGTTCCTCTCCACCCTTCAAGGTGACCTCGTCCCCATCCCCCGGCATACCCGTCCTGAATCCAACTCCACTCCTGATGTTATCCTCTCCTCCCCCAACCTCCTTGGCCGCATAACGGTGGATGTCCTGGAGCCTATTGGTAGCAACCATCTCCCTGTCCTCCTCACCGTTTCAGACGGTCGTCGCCCTCGCCCCGACCCTCGTACTGACCCTCCCCCTAAGTATGTCCACGACTATTCCCGAGCCGACTGGAATCCCTACCGGGATACCCTTTCCACCCAGGTCGATAGCCACCCTCTCACCTACCACCACCCTGACGATGTCACCCATGCCGCCTCCTTTCTCCAGCAGACCTTGTCTGAGGCCGTGGAGGCCCACGTTCCTACTGTCGCCATCCACCCCCACCGTCCTACCTTACCCCCACAGGCCGTTCTCCTCCTCCGTGAATCCCATCGTCTATACCGTGCCTTCCTCTGCACGCGTGACCCGGACACACTACGACGCCACCGGCAACTCCAGCGACACGTTCGTAATTTGCTCGCGGCTAAGAAACGCTGGGACTGGCGACAGACATGCACCCGTTTAAATGCCACCCTACCAATCAACTCGTCCAAGTTCTGGTCGGCCTTCCGTCACCTTACCGGAACTAAACCCTCCTCCTACTATCTTCTTCTCCACGATGATCACCCCTTCCCTGACACCCTTAGTAAGGCCAATCACTTTGCCTCCTACCTCTCCGATGTCTTCTCCATCCCCGACGATCCCCAGTTCGATTACTCCCTCTTCCCGGATATCCGCGATCGAACTGACCCCTCTGTCCCTCCCCTCGCTCCTGGTTTCCAGTACTTGGACAACATTACACACACGGAACTCAATGCCCCTATCACTACACAGGATCTCATTGATACACTCCGCATAAAACGCAACACTGCTCCTGGTCACGATCGTGCCACCTACCGTCATCTTCGTGAAGCTCCTCTCTCTTTCCTCTCCACCCTGGCCAGGCTCTACAATGTAGTCCTGTCCACCGGTTACTACCCCGACCTGTGGAAAACCTCCCGTATCCTCATGTTCCTTAAACCTGGCAAACCGCCGTCCGCCGTCTCCTCCTACCGTCCCATCAGCCTTACCTCGGTCTTCAGCAAGGTCCTGGAATCTATCCTCACCCGCCGCATCCACCAGCATCTCCGCCAGCACCGCCTCCTTCCCGTCACCCAGTGTGGCTTTCGGCCATCCTTCTCTTCCGACGATCTTCTCCTTCACCTCACTCATCTCCTTTCCGAACAGCTTAATTCCCGTCGCTCCGCAATCTTCCTCTCCCTTGACCTCGAACGCGCTTATGACCGCGTCTGGCATTCCGGTCTCCTCTTCAAGCTCCAAACCTTTGCCCTTCCCATTAACTACGTCCGTCTGATCGGTTCCTTTCTCTCCCGCCGTCCTTCCTATGTCACCATCCATAACACAGATTCCTACACCTTTTTCCCCTCCGCCGGTCTGCCCGAAGGCTCCGTCCTCTCCCCCCTTCTGTACCTTTTGTACACGGCGGACATGCCGCCGCCGTCGCCCCCCCGTCCACCTCCTCCAGTTTGCCGATGACACCGCCTTCCTCGCCCTTGCCCCCACCCTGCAACGCTCCCAACGCCTTCTCCAATCCCATCTTGACCGATTCACCGCTTGGTGTAACCAGTGGTTGCTCAAGGTCAATCCTTCGAAAACCCAGGCGATCATTGTAGGCAAAACCACCCCTTGCTTCCGCCTCCTTGATTTCTATCTCACTGTCTATGGCCGTCCCATCGCCCTCACTCCCACCCTTACGTACCTTGGCGTCACCCTCGACCGTCGCCTCTCCTGGACTCCCCATCTCCATACAATCCAAGCCAAGGCACGTTCCCGACTCCGTCTCCTCAAGCTCATTTCCGGCCGTACGTGGGGTCTGGACCCTTACACAATCCTCCACACCTATAAATCCCTCATCCGCCCTATCCTTTGTTATGCCCATCCAGCCTGGATCTCCGCCCCCCCCTACCTTTTTAAAATCCCTCCAAATCCTTGAACGCCATGCTCTCCGCCTCGCCTATCGCATCCGTCTCCCCTCCCCCACGCGGATCCTGTATGATCTCATCCCCTTCCCCCACCTCCTCCTTTTCCTCGAAAGGATACGGATCCTGTACACCTCCCGTAAACTCGATCCTCCTCACCCGCTCGTCTCCCCAATCCTCTCCCATCCCCGCCCGCTGCCGCGCCTGTATTCCCACGTCCCGCCCGGTCTCCATCTCTCCACCCTCCTTACTCTCTCCCAAGGTGGCTTCCGCCAGCTCCCCCTCCCTGATGATGTCCTCCTCCCCTCCATCTACCCCTCCTATCAACTTTGACCCTGCCCCACCACCCACTTCCGGTGTCCTTTCCTTTAGGCACCCTCCCTCCCTCCCTTCTCTTCCCTTCCCTCCCCTTCTCTTTCCTTTTCCCCCGTCCCCTCCCTCCACCACTCTTCCCCCCCGAGCTTCCCCTCCCCCTTCCTCCCTCCCCCCTTTCTCCCCTGCCCGTGGCATCTCCGCTCTCTCCTCTCCCTCTCCCACTCCCCTTCCTCCTCCTCCTCTCTTGGCAGGTCCCCGGACTCGCACACGCATGGTGAACATTCGCGCGCCGGAGATCATCGCCGTCAGTGTCTAGTGTGTGTGCTTCGTTTTGTGTTTCGTGCAGTTACAACTCCACTGTTCACATGTGCCGTCGCAGCTCTCCGTGTTTTGTGCGCCGTGTCAACAAGTGTTAGTGTTTTTTCGTCCAACGTGAACGGCTTCTTGTTTTTTTGTTTTTTTTGTAACTACTTTCTTTGCCCGCCATTTTTTGTATTTTCTGTGTCACCTATCTCATATTATTGTACCCCATACGGCTGAAGAGCGGCGTATTAAGCTGCTGCCAGCCCGCCTTGTATGAGGTGCTGAAAATTACAATAAAGGAAAAAAAAAAAAAAGCCCGACACGTCTGTCGGCAGGACTCAGCAGGACCAGCCATACCTCTGAGGATCTCCAACGTAGTATTGGACGAAACGTTCGGAACAGAAGAATTCCATGGACCACAGCCATATAACCCGGAAGAATTATCAACAACGGTACTATCCGGTCGTGAAAGCCTTCGTTGTATACTTGCAGTGCATCCTGATGCAGATTGCGATTCCTGTGTGATGGTCTGGACAGATGTCTGCCTATTACACATTACGGCCCTCTTCACCTGTCGGCGGTCTCTGTCAGTCAACAGACGAGGTCGGGCTGTACGCTTTTGTGCTGTACGTCTCTCTTGACGTTTCCACTTCACTATCACAGCGGTAACAGTGGACCTAGAGATGTTTAGGAGTGTGGAAATCTCTCGTACAGACGTATGACACAAGTGACACCCAATCACCTGACCACGTTCAAAGTCCGTCAGTTCCGCGGAGCGCCCCATTCTGCTCTCTCACGATGTCTACTGAAATCGTTGATATGGAGTACCTGGAAGTAGCTTGCAGGACATTGCACCTAATATGAAAAACGTATGTTTTTAGGGGTGTCCGGATACTTTTGATCACATAGTGTACATTGTGCATATGACGCACATTACATAACACCTGCAGAGGAACTGAGAAAGCGGCATTAAAATTATATCCACTTTTAGCAGTATCGGTACAACATAGTCCAAAGCTGATTACTTAAAAATTTGTGAAATACGTAATCCTGGAACTCTGTCTAATGCGAAAATACGACATTTATATGACATGGTACATGAAGACAAACGTTCAAAACGAAAATATTGAAAAGAAAGCACCACTACACAAAAATCTTAAACCTTTGAAACGAGAGGGTATTGAGCCTTTTACTTGTAATGTGGCTGTTAGTCATTTAGCCCTAATTTACATACTATTCAGTAGCAAAGGCAGTAAGAACAAACTGGTTTTACAACACTGCAACACGTGGTGCATGTTATACATAGAATATGTACCTGTTGCTCTATCAGTCCCTGTGTGTTTATCTATCTTTTTATCTGTAGCCGTTTCTACATCTGTTTGTATACCACTACATCGCCCTCTGCCTCTACATTTTTATTGTACTCTACATTCTACCTTCTTGTGGCTCTTCCTCTGCATCTCTTTCATTATATATGAATGCACCTATCATTCTCTGTACATCTACCTTCTTACTAACTTTCTCTCTATATTTCTATCTTTCTGAATGTTTCTATTTTGAATTGCTTCTTTCTGTCTATCTGTTTCAATTTGTTTCAATTTCTGTATGTCCACATTTCTCTCTGCTTCTCTATCTGTATATCTACGCCGGTAGCTCTTTACTTTCCTCTGTTGTACTAAATCTACCACTGTCACACTTCATGTGGTTAAATTCAACCTCTAGGTGGCTAAATCTTCATCTGTGTTTACCTCTGTGCGTCTAAAACTATCTCTGTATCTAACACCATACCTGTATTTGCTCATCTTTATATCTCTATATGCCTAACTTTATTTCTCATCTTCCAGTCGCCATACTATTATTTGTCTATCTTCATAAATCTTTGTTATGAGACAAAATACAAACTGGGAATTTGTGGTAAGTACCATGGGACCAAACTGTTGAGGTCATCGGTCCCTAGGCTTACACAGTAACTAATGTAACTTAAACTATCTTACGCTAAGGACAACACATACACTCATGCTCGAGGGAGGACTCGAACCTTCGATGGGGGGGGTGCCACGCGAACCGTGACAAAACAACCAAGACCGCGCAGCTACCCCGCACGGCGACAGAATACAGTACCTTTGAGTTTATCCATGGACTGCGCCAACTGGGCCATAAGAGGTCCTTGTGGAACAAGCTCTCGCTGGATGTCGAAGTTGTAGAAGTAGACCGGCTGGGAAGACTTGGCACTGTGCACTTTCGCCGCCCTGACTGCAGCACAGGCGAACATCGTATCTCCATACAGCTGCGGCAACCAGAGAGAACCCCATGTCAGCGTTCGCTTCTGCTGGAGAAACTTGGAACATAGTTGCCACTGCGTGACTGAATGAAGCAGTTCAGTTGATACTGAGTCACACTACACTTAGGTATGAGGCTTGTGGATTACAAGCAAGGTTCTAACAATTCGATTCACAGATCTAGAGTGAATATGACAAAAATAATAGTTTACAATGACAAAATTTTTTTGAACTACATTGCTGGCCATTAAAACTGCTACACTAATAAGAAATGCAGATGATAAACGGGTATTCATTGGACAAATATATTACACTAGAACTGACATGTCATTACATTTTCACCCAATTTGGGTGCATAGATCCTGAGAAATCAGTACCCAGAACAACCACCTCTGGCCATAATAACGGCCTTAGTACGCCTGGGCATTGTGTCAAACAGAGCTTGCATGGCGTGTACAGGTACAGCTGCCCATGCAGCTTCTACACGATACCACAGTTCATCAAGAGTAGTGAGTGGCGTATTGTGACGAGCCAGTTGCTCGGCCACCATTGACCAGACGTTTTCAATTGGTGATAGATCTGGAGAATGTGCTGGCCAGGGCAGCAGTCAAACATTTTCTGTATCCAGAAAGGCCCTTACATGACCTGCAATATGCGGTCGTGCATTATCCTGCTGAAATGTA
The DNA here is from genome assembly GCF_021461395.2 of Schistocerca americana. Lineage (NCBI taxonomy): Eukaryota > Metazoa > Arthropoda > Insecta > Orthoptera > Acrididae > Schistocerca > Schistocerca americana. Next base: position 209,213,230 of record NC_060127.1, on the reverse strand, counting down.
GGATTTCGCAGGGATCGTAACACATCTGAAATGTAACGCCCACTGCTCAAAGTGCCGTCAATGCGAACAAGAGATGACCGAGACGTGTAACCAATGGCACCCCATACCATCACGCCGGGTGATACGCCAGTATGGCGATGACGAATACACGCTTCCAATGTGCGTTCACCGCTACGTCGCCAAACACAGATGCGACCATCATGATGCTGTAAACAGAACCATCGCAGGCGCTCCTGCCTGTGATGCAGCGACAAGGGTAACCGCAGCCATGGTCTCCGAGCTGCTGCAAACATCGTCGAACTGTTAGTGTAGATGGTTGTTGTCTTGCAAACGTCCCCATCTGTTGACTCAGGGATCGAGACGTGGCTGCACGATCCGTTACAGCCATGCGGATGAGATGCCTGTCATCTCTACTGCTAGTGATACGAGGCCGTTGGGATCCAGCACGGCGTTCCGTATTACCCTCCTGAACCCACCGATTCCATATTCTGCTAACAGTCATTGGATCTCGACCAACGCGAGCAGCAGTGTCGCGATAAGATAAATCGCAATGGCGATGGGCTACAATCCGACCTTTATCAAAGTCGGAAACGTGATGGTACTCATTTCTCCTCCTTACACGAGGCATCACAACAACGTTTCACCAGGCAACGCCGGTCAACTGCTGTTTGTGTATGAGAAATCGGTTGGAAACTTACCTCATGTGAACACATTGTAGGTGTCACCACGGGCGCCAACCTTGTGTGAATGCTCTGAAAAGCTAAACATTTGCATTTCACAGCATCTTCTTCCTGACGGTTAAATTTCGCGCCTGTAGCACGTCATCTTCGTGGTGCAGCAATTTTAATGGCCAGTAGTGTACTATTTTCTTGGTAATAATTGAATCTCCTTGTTTTTGAGGCACTAAATCTGCATACGACCTCAATTTTTTTCCTGTTATGCACAGTTTTTATACAGCGCCATCTGGTTATAAGCAAGAAAATTACAAAACATATGCAATTGGAACCGAAAGCTTTCAAAGGATCCAGTGTTGTTGAATGACCTTTAGTCTGTTGCTCATGGAGAGTGAATTGAGCTTTCAGGAGAACAGTCGAGTTGTTCAATTAATTTCTTTATTCTGGCCCCCGGGACCAGTACATCAGGAACAGCTTGGTGGAAGCCGGCCGGTGTGGCCGAGCGGTTCTAGGCGCTTCAGTCTGGAACCGCGCGACCGCTACGTTCCCAGGTTCGAATCCTGTCCTTAGGTTAGTTAGGTTTAATTAGTTCTAAGTTCTTGGGGACTGATGACCTCAGATGTTAACTCCCATAGTGCTCAGAACCATTTGAACCATTTGAACCAGCTTGGTGGAGGCATCCAGTTGCCTCTCATGCGAAACAACAGACAGTCGGCATTGCTGACACAGAAAGAGGGGGCCGAGGGAGGCATCACTCGAATTCTGGTGTCGGCGACGTCTCCGGCTGCGACCGTGACGACAGTGCGGTGGAGAGCTGACAATGGCCGTGAACTTCCTCCAGCCAGTCAGCGGCTGCCCTGTGAGTCGGAGCAGGCTGCTCTGTCTTCCGGTTGAGCAGCAGACCCCGTACTGCATTCTGAGATGTCGCTGCGGGTCCCACAGGCTTGTGGTGTAGGCTGTGATACTGAGGTGAGAGTGATTTAGCACACGAAAGGCCGAATACTTATACACTGCAGACTATGTTGGTTTAGGGCTCCAGGCACGTATTACAAACACTTCTGTAGTGGCAGGTGAGTAAAAGGCTCCCCTTCTTCGGCTAGCGAACTGCAGTGTCGGCTGTTGCCCCACCGCACCGAGCTGGCACAGTCGGTCTGCCGTGTTTTGCTTCGAAATGCGTAACATTCCCGACTGCCTGTGACTGGCTCCGTTGCGACTCACTACTGCTCTGGCGTATTCTTTGACTGAATACAGTCAGTATGCTACATTTACCTCCTTTTTATTAAGACACGGTTCCTTGCGTCGACCAAACTAGATTATCCTTTGCGCTACACTTCCTGGCGACTGGCCCTTCTGACCCTGTTTCGCCTCTGAAGAATTATTTTACAAATCGTTTCCTTAATCCTGTCACTTTGTGAGATTGTCCGCACTGCGCACCGAGTGTAACAATGTGTGCAAACTTAGCTCACCACTTAGTGCGCAAATGGACAAATCATCTGAACTGTCTTCTCAATCCCAGGGTGTTAAACAGACGTTATATATCTACGTCTACATCTTCACCTACATAACATACTCCGCAATCCACCATACGGTGCATGGCGGAGGGTACCTCGTACCACAACTAGCATCTTCTCTCCCTGTTCCACTCGCGAACAGAACAAGGGAAAAAAGAACGCCTCCTTTCCTCCAGAGACTCCCAACCGAGTTCCTGAAGCATTTCCGTAACACTCGCGTGATGATCAAACCTACCACTAACAAATCTAGCAGCCCGCCTCTGAATTGCTTCTATGTCCTCCCTCAATCCGACCTGCTAGGGATCCCAAACGCTCGAGCAGTACTCAAGAATAGGTCGTATTAGTGTTTTATAACCGGTCTCCTTTACAGATCACCACATCTTCCCAAAGTTCTACCAATGAACCGAAGACGACTTTCCGCCTTCCCCACAACTGCCTTTACATGATTGTCCCACTTCGTATCGCTCTGCAATGTTACGCCCAAATATTTAATCGACATGACTGTGTCAAGCGCTACACTACTAATGGAGTATTCAAACATTACGGGATTCTTTTTCCTATTCATCTGCATTAATTTACATTTATCTATATTTAGAGTTAGCTGCCATTCTTTACACCAATCACAAATCCTGTCCAAGTCATCTTATATCCTCCTACAGTCACTCAACGACGACACCTTCCCGCCGGCCGGTGTGGCCGAGCGATTCTAGCCGCTTCAGTCTGGAGCCGCACGACCACTACGGTCGCAGGTACGAATCCAGCCTCGGGCATTGATGTGTGTCATGTCCTTAGGTTAGATGGGTTTAAGTAGTTCTACGTTCTAGGGGACTGATGACCTAAGATGTTAAGTCCCATAGTCCTCAGAGCCATTTTGACACCTTCCCGTACACCACAGCATGATCAGCAAACAGTCGCATATTGCTATCCACCCTATCCAAAAGATCATTTGTGTAGACAGAAAACAACAGCGGACCTACCACACTTCCCTGGGGCACTCCAGATGATGCCCTCACCTCCGATGAACACTCACCATCGAGGACAACGTACTGGGTTCTATTACTTAAGAAGTCTTCGAGCCACTCACGTATTTGGGAACCAATCCCATATGCTCGTACCTTAGTTAGGAGTCTGCAGTGGGGCACCGAGTCAAACGTTTTCCGGAATATATAAATATTGAAGAACCTTCAACATCGCAGCGCGTCAGCAATCGTTGATTAATATATTAAAAAACCAAAAACCCGCCTCGATTGCGAAAATAGCACCTAGTGTTAACCTAGATTTCGGCGCAGATAACTACACCTTCTTCAGAACAACAATGAAACCCACAAGTGCCTAAGAAGACCATTGTCAATGATTAAAAGAATACCCTAGCTATACATTTATAAACAAAAAAAAAAAGGAAAACACAAACAGTACATATGTACAAAGTCAAAACCACTACGTAACGAAACCATCAAGTTAAGTAGTGGTTTTGACTTTGTACATATGTACTGTTTGTGTTTTCCTTTTTTTCGTTTATAAATGTATAGCTATGGTGTTCTTTAAATCATTAACAAAGGTCTTCTTAGGCACTTGTGGGTTTTGTTGTTGTTCTGAAGAAAGTGTAGTTATCTATGCCGAAACCTAGGTTAACACTAGGTACTTTTTTCGCAATCGAGGAGGGTTTTTAGTTATTTAATATATAAATATTGCCCTGTATGGCAGCTAATATCAGGTGCAGATCATAACAAAATTCATTAGAAATGGTGCTGTTACGTAACTAGAATGCATGAATTAATAAAAGTGAAAGTTTGGGATCTATTCTAGAAATACAAAACAGCTATTCTCTTTTTTTCTACATTTAATTCATCAACTGTGCTTTCAGGGGTAAAGCAATACACAGTAATCATGTTCAATTACTTTCAACACACTAACAAAACATTTAACTCTTGCACATGTTGAATTGACGATTATTAAAATCGTTATCTCTACACATGAAAAATTTTTTATGACAGGAAAGAATGATTAAAATCTTCATTAGCTCATGTACATCTACGATTTCGTAGGTGGTCAATGCACTGAGTTGGCGGAGAACAAATTTACTTTTTGAAGCAATGAAAAAACTCATGTACTCAATATGAGGGTTGTTGTTGTTGTTGTTGTTGTTGTTGTGGTCTTCAGTCCTGAGGCTGGTTTGATGCAGCTCTCCGTGCTACTCTATCCTGTGCAAGCTTCTTCATCTCCCAGTACCTACTGCAGCCTACATTCTTCTGAATCTGCTTAGTGTATTCATCTCTTGGTTTCCGTCTACGACTTCTACCCTCCACGCTGCCCTACAATACTAAATTGGTGATCCCTCGATGTCTCAGAACATGTGCTACCAACCGATCCCTTCTTCTAGTCAAGTTGTGCCACAAGCTCCTCTTCTCCCCAATTCTGTTCAATACCTTCCCATTAGTTATGTGATCTACCCATCTAATCTTCAGCATTCTTCTGTAGCACCACATTTCGAAAGCTTCTATTCTCTTCTTGTCTAAGCTATTTATCGTCCACGTTTCACTTGCATACATGGCTACACTCCATACAATATGAGGGTAGGTTAGTTCAAATGGCTCTGAGCACTGTGGGACTTAACAGGGTAGGTTGGTATCGTAGCTTTTGATATTCAGTGGTCAAAGCATACTCAAGTTGGAGTGAGCATAACCCCGACTCAACATTTACCGCGGCCCGATGCGCGACGGTACTCTACCGAGCAGCTGTCTCCGCGCTGGATCGGAAACGCTGATTCCCTACTCTGCTGAATTCATTCAGTCTCGACTTTCCTCCATTCTGCAGAACGTTAATTTTCCCCTAGTCGAAATAATGGCTATTGCACTCTCGCTAAGGGTTGGAGCGACGTGCACAGTTTCTTTGCCGGCAAAAATTCCCGCAGGAATAATTAACTACCTCTTTGCTGTCTGTCGCCGTGATACGTGAAGCGTATCGTTCACACTTCGCAGAAAGCAATGCTCTCCACGCCCTCGATATTTTCCATACTCTTGCGCGGCCCGCCGCGAGGCGAGAGAGATATCTAGAAATTTATTTCTCAAAATGCTTTTATACAATGGGGATCTCCCCACCGTGTCACGTCTGCATCGCCCAGTATGGCTCCAGCCAATCGCCGTCTCTTACGCTCGGTCCCGGCTGTATTTACGTTCAACAAAAAATCTATTGGTCTGGCCTTATCCCTTTCTGTGCTTAAGCTCGCTATTCTCTTCTTAAGTGGGGTTTTCTGATGCCATTAACCTCCTGCTCGGTTCGTCTCCAAAATGCATTTCACTTTAACTTATTTATTCATGCCCCTGTCCATATATTGGTGGATATTTTTTTGTTAGTTTTCGGTACATGAGAGTACTGCAATTGTCTTTTGTTGATATACACTACTGGCCATTAAAATTGCTACACCACGAAGATGACGAGATACAGACGCGAAATTTAACCGACAGGAAGAAGATGCTGTGATATGCAAATGATTAGCTTTTCAGAGCATTCACACAAGGATGGCACCAGTGGCGACACCTACAACGTGCTGACATGAGAAAAGTTTCCAACCGATTTCTCATACTCAAACAGTAGTTGACCGGCGTTGCCTGGTGAAACGTTGTTGTGGTGCCTCGTGTAAGGAGGAGAAATGCGTACAATCACGTTTCCGACTTTGATAAAGGTCGGATTGTAGCCTATCGCGATTGCGGTTTATCGTATAGCGACATTGCTGCTCGCGTTGGTCGAAATCCAATGACTGTTAGCAGAGTATGGAATCGGTGGGTTCAGGAGGGTAATACAGAACGCCGTGCTGGATCCCAACGGCCTCGTATCACTAGCAGTCGACATGACAGGCATCTTATCCGCATGGCTGTAACGGATCGTGCAGCCACGTTTCGATCCCTGAGTCAACAGATGGGGACGTTTGCAAGACAACAACCATCTGCACGAACACTTCTACGACGTTTGCAGCAGCATGGACTATCAGCTCGGAGGCCATGGCTGCGGTTACCCTTGAGCTGCATCACAGACAGGAGGTGCACGAATGGCAATACGTAATTTTTTCTGATGAATCCAGGTTCTGTTTACAGCTTCATGATAGTCGCATCCGTGTTTGGCGACATCGTGCTGAACGCACATTGGAAACGTGTATTCGTCATCGCCATACTGGCGTATCACCCGGCGTGATGGTATGGGGTGCCATTGGTTACACGTCTCGGTCACCTCTTGTTCACATTGACGGCACTTTTAACAGTGGACGTTACATTTCAGATGTGTTATGACCCGTAGCTCTACCCTTCATTCGATCACTGCGAAACCCTACATTTCAGCAGGATAATGCACGATCGCACGTAAGGGCCTTTCTGGATACAGAAAATGTTCGACTGCTGCCCTGGCCAGCACCTTCTCCAGATCTCTCACCAATTGAAAACGTCTGGTCAATGGTGGCCGAGCAACTGGCTCGTCACAATACGCCAGTGACTACTCTTGATGAACTGTGGTATCGTGTTGAAGCTGCATGCGCAGCTGCACCTTTACACGCCATCCGAGCTCTGTTTGACTCAATGCCCAGGCGTATCAAGGCCGTTATTAAGGCCAGAGGTGGTTGTTCTGGGTACTGATTTCTGAGGATCTATGCACCCAAATTGCGTGAAAATGTAATCACATGTCATTTCTAGTATAATATATTTGTCCAATGAGTACCCATTTATCATCTGCATTTCTTCTTGGTGTAGCAATTTTAATGACCAGTAGTGTAGTATAATTATTATTTTGTGAGGATCTCATACTGTATTGTACTGTGGGTAAGGATCAAGCTCATGTACTACCCCCTTGTGCATTCAGCTTCCTTCTGCTTCTTTTATGCTTGGGGTATCCAATTCACTGAAATCTGATTGACAGTTGTACCGAGCTCACTCTTTTGCTTCTTCTTTTACCTATCAAAATAAGGACTACGCTTAGCAGAACAAGTACTGCTATGGTGGTTGATATAACAATAGTCAATGTTGTCTACTTCCAGTAGTTATTTTCCCGGTATGAATTAACATGCTATAATGGTTCCAGGGAGACTCGTACCTCCTGCTGGTTCAAAAGCATGTTTATATACTGCATTAATTCCGGCCTTAGAGCGTCATTTAAGCTGGTTCGATTTGCTGCAGGCAGCACTTCCATGGGCTCTTCTGGCCAATACAAACGAGGCTGCAATATATTCAGATGTGTGAACCCTGAAATTATGGCAGGCAGACGGAAAGTACTCCCCATTTCATGACAAACCACTCCCATTTAATGCTAGCCTCTTTGCTGATGTAAGCATCCCTTTGCTCGAAACAACTAGTCACTACTATCCTCTTGTCAAAGGGAAAGTACAACCAGTGCGTCTTGACCTGCTGAAAGTACTATTGCAGCTCGAGCACATCGTTATTGCATTCTCTTACCTCCTTATGAGCCATTAGCAAATTCAATGTGCAGGAATCCTGCCTCACTCTTTTTACCATATTTGGACAGACTGTGATTTCTCCTCAGTGGAAATTTTTGCAACTTTGCATTCTCCATTTCTACATGTCTTCCTTTGTCTTTTGCAATTAATAGCAAACTCTCCGTTTCTTCAATATCCCCCACATGACTAGATACGCATGAACTATGTAGCACTCATAACATACTTGTTTGCCAAGTACTGGTATAGAAACAAAAATATAAACTTTCACTCCATCAGTTCTCACCGATAGTATGGCTGCCTTGAAATAAAAGGGTAAGTATTTGTGATCAAGTTTTAAAACCAACTCAGTCGTTGTTGCTTCTGTACTTTCATTAGACCCTCTAAATACTGCTCTGGTGACAGCTAGTTTACTCCTGGCTGACCTCTTGCAGCCTGCTGCATATCCTCCTGTAGTTATGTTGCTTTCCCCCTGTGCTTCCCAAACACTCTTTTCTATGCACTGCAACCATTTTGTCGTTACTTCGGTGTCAAAGGTTTCTACTTCGGCTTGTAGTCCCTTGATATTCTGATTAACTGTCTCTTCTGCAGCTCTGACACACAGCATTGTCTCGCCTTCTCTGCACCTCACCTACTGCCGGGAATACTGTTACTTTCCTCCCTCTTGAATTCATTGCTGCTCCACAGCTGCTTTACTAATTACATTAAATCTGTACCTAACCTAAAAAAATTAAATGACTATGTCGGGCCTTAATCCATATGGGTACCTCATTACCATTTCATTCACAACCTTTTGGTTACGTCCCGATACCTTTCTCCTCACTCTCCATTTCTGGTCTGCATCCCCTATCCCTGGAATAACTTCCGGTCTCCCTCGAAAAGGTTGTAACTGCCCTACTTGCACAACTATCGATCGCGTCTACGATTGAATCTCGACTTTTATGACGACGTAACTCTGCCATTGGATAAGGCCCATGACACTTTGCAAAAATCTTCTTTGTCTATCCCTTCGATGTATATGAAGTCGATAGCATCACACACTGACTAACCTTACACTGTGGAATTCTTTCGTATGGTCCATTGTTTCTTCCCGTTTCTCCAGTGCTCGTGTATTAGCTCTCCATACTATTTTCCAAAATTTCCAAATCACTCTGGCAAACCCCTTAACAGACTCTCCAGTCTTCAATTTCAGTATATGAAACGGTAATGGCATTTCACGACCATATACTGTTTCATACGACGATAATCCTGAATTTGTGTACTGATCTCAGTTATGGGCAGAGACAACGTAATTCAAATAGACATCCCAGTTGGTGTGACGAGAGTCAACATAGTATCAAAGCACTTTCCCGATTGTACCATGCACTTTTTCAGTTTTTCCAGTGGTTTGTGGATGGTGAGGACTCGTCCTTCTTCACATTCAATGACTTACACAATCCCTTGAATAGATCTGACATAAAGTTTGTTCCCTGGTCTGTTATGATTGTTTCAGGCACACCCTAACATCAATATCCAATTATTCACAAGCACTTGTGCCCCTATTGCTGTGGCGATCATTTATACATTTAATGAAAAATTATCTATGATTGTGAGCTCGCACTTATTCCCCACACGTATTTTATTGAATGGACCTAAAACATCAATCCCCAGAAATTCGAATAGTGCTAATGCTTCAGGTAATCTCTGCAATGGCACTCGTGCTCGACACAATACCGCACTCTGTGCACACTGCATGGAATTCCGTACATACTGATTTATGTCTGCCTAGCTTTTCCTCCTCCAATACCTTTCCGCTACTCTTCTGTTGGTACACCTGCAACCTCCATGACGGCAATCTGTTACTTAAGTTCGCTGGTATCACTATCAGCGGTAGGCGGTAGGTCCTAAGTTCTTGCATAGCAACCCATTCTGCATCGAAAACTGTGACTACATAATATACTGCTTACATTCGTCACCCGTTATTTGTGCAGCTTGATCAAATGATTGTTAGCAGAATATGGAATCGGTGGGTTCAGGAGGGTAATACGGAACGCCGTGCTGGATCCCAACGGCTTCGTATCACTAGCAGTCGAGATGACAGGCATCTTATCGGTATTGCTGTAACGGATCGTGCAGCCACGTCTCGATCCCTGAGTCAACAGATGGGGACGTTTGCAAGACAACAACCATTGGCACGAACAGTTCGACGACGTTTGCAGCAGCATGGACTATCAGTTCGGAGACCAAAGCCGCGGTTACCCTTGACGCTGCATCACAGACAGGAGCACCTGTGATAGTGTACTCAACGACGAATCTGGGTGCACGAATGGCAAAACGTCATTTTTTCGAATGAATCCAAGTTCTGTTTACAGAAACACGATGGTTGTATCCGTGTTTGGCGACATCGTGCTGAACGCACATTGGAAACGTGTATTCGTCATCGCCATACTGGCGTATCACCCGGCGTGCTGGTATGGGGTGCCATTGGTTATACGTCTCGGTCACCTCTTGTTCGCATTGACGGCACTTTGAACAGTGGACGTTACATTTCAGATGTGTTACGATCCCTGTGAAACACTACATTTCAGCAGGATAATGCACGATCGCATGTTGCAGGTCCGGTACGTGCCTTTCTGGATACAGAAAATGTTCGACTGCTGCCCTGGCCAGCACATTCTCCAGATCTCTCACCAATTGAAAACGTCTGGTCAATGGTGGCCGAGCAACTGGCTCGTCACAATACGACAGTCACTACTATTGATGAACTGTGGTATCGTGTTGAAGCTGCATGGGCATCTGTACCTGTACACTCCATCCAAGCTCTGTTTGACTCAATGCCGAGGCGTATCAAGGCCGTTATTACGGCCAGAGGTGGTTGTTCTGAGTACTGATTTCTCAAGGTCTATGCACCCAAAATGTGTGAAAATGTAATCATGGGTCAGTTCTAGTATAATATATTTGTCCAATGAATACCTGTTTATCATCTTCATTTCTTCTTGGTGTTGCAATTTTAATGGCCAGTAGTGTAGTTTGCGAGTCCCAAGAACGATTGCAACCCCATTTGGAGATTCTGGTGCAGGATTTTCAAGAGCCGATATAATTAATTTTGGGTCTGTGTTAACCCCATCTTTACGTACGATATGACCTCTTCTACCACAAAATTAGACTTCCATGTACACATAATTATGTTCGCTGCATATGCTGTTCCATATTACTCCCGCAGACGATTATGTCATCGAGATACACTCAGAACTGCCATGGTTTCAAATCTCTGAGTACTTTGTCCAACAATCTCTGAACCGTTGCAGGTGCATTTTTTAATCTGAATGGCATTCTTGTGAATGCTAGTGTCCAATGTGTGCCGAAAACGATGTTTTGTGTCGATCCTGCACTGCTACATCAATTTGGTGACAACCACTCTTAAAACCATTGTTGGAAAATATTTACACTATCCTAAATAATTCTAGGTTTCTAATATTTGGCAAAGGGTAGGCGTTCGTTATGGTTCTCGCATTTGGATGTCTGCAATTACAGTAAAACTTATAGTTTCGTGTTCCCTCAAATGGCTCTGAGCGCTATGGGACTTAACAAATTGTTCAAATGGCTCTGAGCACTATGGGAACATCTGAGGTCATCAGTGTCCTAGAACTTAGAACTACTTAAACCTAACTAACCCAAGGACATCACACATATCCATGCCCGATGCACGATTCGAATCTGCGACCGTAGCGGTCGCGCGGTTCCAGACTGAAGCGCCTAGAACCGCTCGGCCACAACGGCCGGCCTGGTTATCGACTTGATACCTGAAGAGTTAATAGGAGGCATCATATGGAGAACTTGTAATATGCAAAAAAAAAACTTTTTCAGTTGTTATGTGTGTGCAAAGCCCTGTGACAATGTGTCAAATAATAGAACTGCAAAAAATCTGTTAAATCGCTCCAATCATTTATAATAACCTGGTATGTTAAGAAAAAATTGATTCTAATAAAGCTTTCATTGCAGATACACAAAGAGACAGAATGTGGGCATCGCACAAGCCAATTAGGCAAGTGAGCGAGTGAGTAACGGCGTGGGGACTCACGTCGTAAAACTGTTTCTCGGTCTCGGGCCCGATCTGGCGGTCGCCGAAGTAGAAGCGGCGGACCTCCTCAGCCACGGTATCCTTCTCGGCTTCACTGCAGCGCAGGTCGCCGGGCAGGAGCAGGCGGGGGCAGTGCGCCACTCTGGACACCATCTCCCTCTCCAGCATCGCCACTGCCGAGGAAACGAAACATTCAACAGGCTTCAAGAATGGGGTCCCACAGGGTTCAATCCTGAGTCCCTTATTGTTCTTAGTGTGTATCAATGACTTGCAACTCTGTTTTCATGAAGATGCAAAGCTAGTTCTTTTTTGCTGATGATACAAGTATGGCATCACACCCAAGAAACAAGAATTGGCTGAAAAAATCGCAAATAATGGCTTTCAGAAAATTGTTAAGAGGTTCTCTGTAAATGGACTCTAACTAAAGTTTGATAACACAGTATATACAGTTCTGTACAGTAAATGGAGTAACATCATTAATAAATATATGCTTTGAACAGATGTCTGTAGCTAAGAAAGAATAAAATTTTTGAGTGTGTGCTTTGAGGAGAGTTTGAAGTTGAAGAAACCGATTGACAACCTTCTGAAACGTTTTAGTTATGCTGCTTATGCTATTAGGGTTATTGCAAATTTAGGCAATAAACACGTCAATATATGAGCTTACTATGCCTATTTTTGATTCAGTGCTTTCATTATTAAGGGTTCGCCTCTGTAGCTGAGCAGACAGAGTGTCTAACTGCTATGCAGCGGGTCCGAGTTTGATTCCTGCGGGGTCGGATATTTTCTCTGCTCAGAGACTGGGTGTCGTGTTGTTCTCATCATCATTTCACCACCACCAAGTCGCCCAACGTTGCATCAACTGAAAAGACTTGCAAATCAGCAGCCCAACATCCTCAGGTGGGGACTCTCGGCCGTCAGTGCCACATGGTCATTTCATTTCATCTTTGAGATCAAAAGTATTCATTTCATATGATCCTGTAAACAGAATAATGGCGGGAGCCCACCTGAGATCATTTTGCAGAAATTTAAGGAACTAGAGATATGCACAGTAGCTTTTATATATATGAAATTTTTTGTTAATTCACCTTTCCAATTCAAAAGCAATAACAATGTGCAGAGTGACAACATTAGGAGAAAGGCTATCTTCACTGTTCTGGGTTGAATCTAACTAGGCATAGAATGGGGTGAATTATGCTGCCATAGAAGTCTTACCAAACAGAATAAAAAGTCTGATAGATAGCCAACCAGCATTTACAACAAATCAAAAGAATTTGAGTGACAACTCCTACTCAGTAGATGAATTTCTCGGTATAAATTAAAAATTTCACATTTATTAAAAATTTGAATTAAGTTCTTGTAAAGAGACCTTTTGTTAAACTGACACATTCTATATCATTATAAAGTGCCGTATTGATTGCCTAAGGAACTTGTATTAATCTGCCCTAATCATGGGATGGAAGTAGGCTCCTCTCTGCTAAGGTGAGAGGAGTGAGTTACTACTGTGTGTTAGTGGATAGCTGTGAAATTGTGCATGAGTCGTGCACTTTCAGAAGTGTTGGATAGAGAACAGAGTGCCAATTCTTTGTGCTGATAACGATTTACAGCTGGGAAGTTGGACGAGTTTGGAGGGTTTACTCAACTGTGGCAGTTGTTTACGGGGATCGCCTATGTTTCAGAGGTGACTGTATGGTATGAAGTGCAAGTCTTTTCGGGTGGAGGAGGTATGAGAGCCATACGTAACGGCGGGACTGCTAAACATGTAGGGAGCATACGTCGAATGTTAAGGGTGTTCCACTGTTGCGTGATGGGTTGCTTGCTCCAGACAGATACACATTTTATGTGGACTGAAGGTGACTTCGTATTTCCATGGTATCTTAAGTATTGGTGGCTTCACATGCTCCAGTCAACTTAATGTGACCACCACATAACTTGGACATCAACGTGCAATAACCACTCACAGACGACAGGTGGCAGCACAATCAGTGGAGGGTATATAAAGCTCTTAACGGAAGTAAATCGACAGATGTAAAGGTAATATCTTGAGTACCACAGGGATGTGTGATAGGGCCGTTGGTGGATAACCGAGAGTAATACATACCGACCCCTTCAGCTGCCAGAACAAAGTTCGGAGTAATATTCAGTAACAGGCTTCTATGACAGACACTGATTTGTTTTAATTCTTTATGTATTATTTTAAATACTGTGATTTTTTGAATTATCTGTGGCGTTAATTAAGAATTTTAATTTAAAGATAGTTGCTCAGCATAAGTGTCCTTAATTACTTTTGAATACAATGTGGGAGTGAACAGTGATCAAAGTGTTACAAATATTTACTATCAAAAACAGTCTTGATCTCAATTTATTTATTACAGTGACCGGTTTCGACCACTACTGTGGTCATCTTCAGACCTACAAGTCATATACAAAGCTTTAATTAGAGGACTAGATACATTAAAGAAAATACATAAAGTTATAAAGCTATAAAAGGATGAATGACCCATGAATAAGAACCTCCTTCTGCTGGTGAGTCACTACTGGAGAAACCAGTGCACATCCCACTTCTGACAGAATGATGTCATTACTAACCAATGGGTTATAGGTCGAATAACTATGTAAAATTACTTAGTTAAAAGAACATTGTCAAGAATGGAAAATATACACACACTAAACTTAGCGCATTTAACAACTATTGTCAATTAAAAAGCGTTAAAAATATTTAAACATGTAGGGTAAATGAACTTCGTTTTGACAGTACATGGGTTGCCCTCTCAAGGACTGTTAGTGAACCATTTGGAACCACTGGTTGCCATGGTGAAGTTGGACTCCGTTCCAAAGATGTGGCAGCAGGCTTCTTTCCACTGAAGTTGTAGTAAAGTCAATATGCAAACTAGTGGTTGCCATGGTGATGATAAACGCCAGTGCAAAGATGTACCAGCAGGCTTCTTTCTAATGAAGTTGTTGCGAAAGTGGAATGGCAAAGACTGTCACGTCAGACGATGTACTATTGAGCAGCAACATGTCTTTATTGAAACGATAATGAATGAGTAGGCTGCAATATTGGTTAATTGACATGTATAGTACATGCTGCACGGATACAATTTACTTGTGTAATAAGAGACTTCCGTTTACACAGATTACATAATAATTCTTACAGATCAATACTGGAACAAAAAAAAAAACAAAAACAAAAAAGAACGAGAGGGCACAGTAGTTGTGCATATTATGAAATATTGTCTATGAAGTTCATACGTAGATTCCATTTTTTTATCATGTGACAATTTTTAAAAAGCATTTCTATGTCTTACGTTGCATGCCAGTCTTATAAACAAATAAAAATAATGAAAATGGAAGGAATTTAAAATAATAATACTACGAGCCATAGTGTCAAAAATAAAGGGATGTGAATTAGCAATATGCAGTCTTAAAGCATATAAGAAAACATTCTAAAAAGAGATAGTTACTCATAAAATAATGTTTGGCGAAATAAAATTGCAAAGAAAAGATAAAATATTTCCTAAAGGTCTTAATAATTTGAAAAACGAAGGACAGAAGAGTGAACATTCCAAAGCAAATCGTCGAAAAGGTCAAAGAAATGTTTGTTTTTAATTTCAAGTTGTTCATTTAAAACAGATAACACATTACTTTTGTGAAGTGAATAGATTTCAATTTCTTCTGAAGTACTGAGCAGTAATCCTTTTGGCACAGTATGTAATAATATCAAATTATTAGAAATGCAACCCTCAGAATATTTGTATCCATCAAGATGTTGATCAAATATTGATTTGGTACGTGCAGTACCAGTAGTATGTTCCTTGAAACATGTTAGAAAGTTACAGCCAGTTTCGCCAATATATTGTTTCTCACAGTCAATACATAGTATTTTGTAAATGCCTGACTTTTGGTATATATTTTATTCCCCAATTGTGTGTTTCAGTTTCATCTCTAATGGATTATTGGTGTTGAATGCTATTGTCACGCTTGTATTCTTAAATAATTCATTTATCTGAAATAGATCCCATGTATGTCATTTTTGTAAATCTCTTCTTGGAATTTATGACAGCATCATTTGTTTCTTGTAATTCTTGATATAACAGATCAACATGATAGGAATTGTAATTGTTAGCAACTGCTATTTCTTTTAAGGTATCAATTTCCTTCTGGATTGCATCAGGTTGAAGAGGTAATTTCAATACCATATGTATCATTGTTTTAAAAAATGCCATTTTGTATCTTAATGGATGGCATGATGTAGCATTTATCATTACATTGGCTGGTGTGGTTTTTCTATAAATAGAAATATTATGTTTTCCATTCCTGTTTGCAATTGTGAGGTCCAGGAAATTAATACTATTGTTACTTTCGTGTTCTACTCTAAATACAAGCTTTGGATGTAAATGATTTAAGTTGTTAGTGAAAGCATCAATTTCTTCCTTAGAACCATTATATAATAGCAATGTGTTGCCAACATATCTTTTGTAGTATATAATTTTATTTGTTATTCTGGATTATTTTTGAAAAATTGAATCTCAACATAATTAATGAAGATATCTGTTATAGTGCTAGCCAGGGAATTCCCCACTGCAAGTCCATCTCCCTGAATATATATTTTACTATTAAATGAAAAATAATTAAAATCTAGAGTAATTCTTAACAGTTCAATGAACACTACTATTTCTTTGGGGCTCATGATTTTATGATGTGTTAAGTTATCTTTAATAATACAGAGTATCTTGAATAGGTATATTTGTGTAAAGATTGGTGATGTCCAATGATGCGAACCTTGCGTTTTGTGGAATATCCACATCATAAATTAATTTAGTTAATTCAAAACTGTTCTTACTGCTATAATTTTCTTCATAAATGTAAAAGGATTTTAAGATTTGATTAAGCTTTTTGTTCAGGTTAGAAAAGGGACTGCTGATATTATTAATGATTGGATGAATTGGTAAATTTGGATTGTCTAATTTGATTTGTGATCTCAATTAGGTGAAGTGGGGTTCATAACCTTAAGTGTTATTTGATCTTTAGGTGAAAATAAGAAGTCACTATCATCAATCAGCTCTTTAATTTTTGTTTGAAATCTTGAAGTTGGGTCTTTATTAACTTCAGGTATTCCATTGGTGTTAAAAAATTGTAAAGTCTTAGAAACATTATTATCTTCACTAACAATGACAAGGGTATTCCCTTTATCTGCCTTGATTGCAATATCTTTATTAGTTATTAACTTCTGGTTCATTTGTTTTACAAGTTTTCATTCATTATTATGTTTATTTTTATCTTTTTTCATTAGTAATGATATTTTTAATTAACACACAATGTCACCTTTTTCAGAACTACTAAATTTTGAATGTTTTTCAGCAATCTTTGCGTTAGCAATCACACGTTTAATATTTGCATTGCGCAATTATGGAGCTAAATTATATTTTAGGCCTTTGTTTAAAAGTGTTGTCTCAGCAGGAGTAAAAGTAATTTTGGTTAGATTGGTTACTCTTAGATAAAAGTTATGTACATTTGGTGAAACATCTTGTGAGCACACATTTTAGTGACTAACAAGGGCTGCAATTTTCTTATTATGCTTATTAAGAATAGTTTCTCATACTGCATTAATTTTGCCATCTGTAAAGTTAAGTAACTGAAAATATTAATTGTGACAATTGATTGCTAATTTTTAGATGTAAATTGCACATTTCAAGATTTAATGCATCTTTTTCTTTATATTCATCTTTAATTTCAGATCTAATCCATAGAATGCTACTCTTCTGTTGTAAAGATTTTCCTATATCTGATCTGGTATTAAAACTAAGTTTTACTTTATTAGGAATCACATGATTCATTAGGCATTGTTTGTTAAATGATATTTTGGCATTAAGTTTCATAATTTTAGTGCATAACCCTCTAAACTTCTTGTTATCTCCAAATACCTGACTTGGTAATAAATTAATTACTTTTGAAACCTCGTAGGAATGAACAGTGATCAAAGTGTTACAAATATTTACTATCAAAAACAGTCTTGATCACAATTTATTTATTATGGTGGCCGGTTTCGAGCACTACTGTGTTCATCTTCAGACCTACAAGTCGTATACAAAGCTTTAATTAGAGGGCTACGTACATTAAAGAAAATACATAAAGTTATAAAGCTATAAAAGATGAATTACCATTGAGTAAGCACCTCCTTACTCCCTGCCGGAGAATCACTACTGAAGAATTCAGTGCATGTCATACTATTCTCCAGCAGAAGGAGGTCCATTGGTGATTCATCGTTTTATAGCTTTATAATTTTATGTATTTTCTTTAATGTATGTAGCCCTCTAATTGAAGCTTTGTATATGACCTGTGGTGTAGGGGTAGCGTCTTTGATTCATAATCAAAACGTCTTTGTTCCCGGGTTCGATCCCCGCCACCGCCTAAATTTTGATAAATAATCAGCATTGGCGGCCAAAGACTTCCGGCATAAGAAGTCAGCCTCATTCTGCCAACGGCCTTGTCAAAGAGGGCGGAGGAGCGGATAGAGGTTCAGGGCACTCTCTTGTCCTAGGGGTGGGAAGTTGCCCCTAAAGGCGGAAGAATCAGCAATGATCAACGATATGAGGATGCAGAAGGCAATGGAAACCACTGCATTAAAGACACGTAACGTGTATCCACAAGACATGTGGCCTGTAATTGAAGAAGTGTCATGATGATCTCTCCATTGGCAAAAGATTCCGGAATAGTCCCCCATTCGGATCTCCGGGAGGGGACTGCCAAGGGGGAGGTTACCATGAGAAAAAGATTGAATAATCAACGAAAGGATAACGTTCTACGAGTCGGGGCGTGGAATGTCAGAAGCTTGAACGTGGTAGGGAAACTAGAAAATCTGAAAAGGAAAATACAAAGGCTCAATCTAGATGTAGTAGGGGTCAGTGAAGTGAAGTGGAAGGAAGACAAGGATTTCTGGTCAGATGAGTATCGGGTAATATCAACAGCAGCAGAAAATGGTATAACAGGTGTAGGATTCGTTATGAATAGGAAGGTAGGGCAGAGGGTGTGTTACTGTGAACAGTTCAGTGACCGGGTTGTTCTAATCAGAATCGACAGCAGACCAACACCGACATCGATAGTTCAGGTATACATGCCGACGTCGCAAGCTGAAGATGAACAGATAGAGAAAGTGTATGAGGATATTGAAAGGGTAATGCAGTATGTAAAGGGGGACGAAAATCTAATAGTCATGGGCGACTGGAATGCAGTTGTAGGGGAAGGAGTAGAAAAAAAGGTTACAGGAGAATATGGGCTTGGGACAAGGAATGAAAGAGGAGAAAAACTAATTGAGTTCTGTAACAAGTTTCAGCTAGTAATAGCGAATACCCTGTTCAAGAATCACAAGAGGAGGAGGTATACTTGGAAAAGGCCGGGAAATACGGGAAGATTTCAATTAGATTACATCATGGTCAGACAGAGATTCCGAAATCAGATACTGGATTGTAAGGCGTACCCAGGAGCAGATATAGACTCAGATCACAATATAGTACTGATGAAGAGTAGGCTGAAGTTCAAGACATAAGCAAAGAAGTGGGATACGGAAATACTAAGGAATGACGAGATACGTTTGAAGTTCTCAAACGCTATAGATACAGCAATAAGGAATAGCGCAGTAGGCAGTACAGTTGAAGAGGAATGGACATCTCTAAAAAGGGCCATCACAGAAGTTGGGAAGGAAAACATAGGTACAAAGAAGGTAGCTGCGAAGAAACCATGGGTAACAGAAGAAATACTTCAGTTGATTGATGAAAGGAGGAAGTACAAACATGTTCCGGGAAAATCAGGAATACAGGAATACAAGTCGCTGAGGAATGAAATAAATTGGAAGTGCAGGGAAGCTAAGACGAAATGGCTGCAGGAAAAATGTGAAGACATCGAAAAAGATATGACTGTCGGAAGGACAGACTCAGCATACAGGAAAGTCAAAACAACCTTTGGTGACATTAAAAGCAACGGTGGTAACATAAAGAGTGCAACGGGAATTCCACTGTTAAATGCAGAGGAGAGAGGAGAGAGCAGATAGGTGGAAAGAATACATTGAAAGCCTCTATGAGGGTGAAGATTTGTCTGATGTGATAGAAGAAGAAGCAGGAGTCGATTTAGAAGAGATAGGGGATCCAGTATTAGAATCGGAATTTGAAAGAGCTTTGGAGGACTTGCGGTCAAATAAGGCAGAAGGGATAGATAACATTCCATCAGAATTTCTAAAATCATTGGGGGAAGTGGCAACAAAACGACTATTCACGTTGGTGTGTAGAAAATATGAGTCTGGCGATATACCATCTGACTTTCGGAAAAGCATCATCCACACAATTCCGAAGACGGCAAGAGCTGACAAGTGCGAGAATTATCGCACAATCAGCTTAACAGCTCATGCATCGAAGCTGCTTACAAGAATAATATACAGAAGAATGGAAAAGAAAATTGAGAATGCGCTAGGTGACGATCAGTTTGGCTTTAGGAAAAGTAGAGGGACGAGAGAGGCAATTCTGTCGAGTCCCATCTCTGAATTCGGAGTGCTACCCCTAGACCACGGGTAAGTTCTGAGGATGTACGTCTGGAGTACAGCATTGTATGGTAGTGAAACATGGACTGTGAAAAAACCGGAACAGAAGAGAATCGAAGCATTTGAGATGTGGTGCTCTAGACGAATGTTGAAAATTAGGTTGACTGATAAGGTAAGGAATGAGGAGGTTCTACGCAGAATCGGAGAGGAAAGGAATATGTGGAAAACACTGATAAGGAGAAGGGACAGGATGATAGGACATCTGCTAAGACATGAGGGAATGACTTCCATGGTACTAGAGGGAGCTGTAGAGGGCAAAAACTGTAGAGGAAGACAGAGATTGGAATACGTCAAGCAAATAACTGAGGACGTAGGTTGCAAGTGCTACTCTGAGATGAAGAGGTTAGCACAGGAAAGGAATTCATGGCGGGCCGCATCAAACCAGTCAGTAGACTGATAAAAAAAAAAAAAAAAAAAAAAAAAAAAAATCCGACTTGTAGGTTTGAAGATGACCACAGCAGTGGTCAAAACCGGTCACTGTAAGAAATAAATTGTGATCAAGACTGTTTTTGATAGTAAATATAAGCATCCTGACTACCAATTGAGAATGACTGACTTATTTTGTGAAAATGGAAAGATCGACTTGCTTAACACAGTAGATTAGAGTTTAGCTAAGTTTCTAGTTCTTCCAAATCTGTATTTTAGTAAACTGATGATAGTAAAGGGGTACCTGAAGAGTGGTAATTTCTCAAGTGTTGATGTATTCCAAGGAACGAGCAGAATTTTTTTTGTTTTTTTTTTTAAAAAAAGAAAATAAATTTTTGGAATACTGCTTGTGTGTCTACCTCTTTCCTAATCAGCCATTACCAATATGTTTGGTCCCAGAATCACCGCACTCTAAACACTGGTTTGATGCAGCCCTCCACGTCAGGCCTCTTCACCTCCGCATCACTCCTGCAACCTACATCCATTTGAACCTGATTTCACTGTTCGCCTATTACTCTCCCTCTACAATTTTTACCCCCACTCCCTCTCACACTTCCCTCATTAACAAATTACGATTTGCCTCAGGGTGCGTTCTATCAACCGATCACTTCTTTTAGCCAAGCTGTGCTATAAATTTCTTTTTTCCGCATGACGATTCAATATCTTCCCCTTTGATATGCATTGTACCACCTGCTCTTCAACATTTTTCTGGAGCACTACATTTCAAAATCTTCTATTGTCTTCTTGTCTGAGTTGTTTATCATACATGTTTCACTTCTATTTAAGGCTACACACCAGACAAATATCTTTAGAAAACGTTTAAATTTTAATTTGATGTTAACGAAGTTCTCTTTTTGAGAAATGCTTTTCTTGCTATCTTCTATCTCTATTTTATATCCTCTCTGCTTAGGTCATCAGCATTTATTTTGATGCCCAAGCAGCAAAACTCATCAACTATGTTTAGTGCTTCATTTCCTTATCTCATTTCCTCAGCATTGCCTGCTTCAATTCGACTAGCCCTATTACCCTTGCTTTCCTTGTTGTTCATCTTGATCATATAACTTCTTTTAGACACTATCCATTCCGTACAAATTCTTTTACAAATTCTTTGCTTATGTGACACAGTTGAAATGTCCTCACCGAAACTCAAGATTTCTTTTCACAGAGCTTTAATCTCCTTTCCAATTTTGTGTTTGGTTTTCAGACTGAACAACATCTGGATGCGCTACAAATCTGTGTCACTCCCTTCTCAGCCACTACTTCCTTTATTGCACTTGTGTTGTTTCACAGATGGTCTCTTTTTCGGTGAAGAGTTGCATAATGCAACTTTGACTGTCAATGTTTACAATCTACGAAAATTAGATGGCGGTCAGTTGAACAGATGAAGCTGAATGCAAAATATGTTAAGTTGATTGTGCGATAGTTCTCTCACGTTCCTGCCTTTGCCTTCATTGGGATTACGCGGATGATATTTTTCCGAAAGTCTGATCATGCGTAACTTCGGATCATTAACGTAATAAAACAAATCGGTATTGACTCTTCAGTGGTGCAGCAAGAGATTGACTCTCAGACGCCGCTGCTCGGTGTATACGCACCTGTGGCGGTGACCGATCCTTCGAAGTCGCAGACGCCGACGATGAACGGAACTGGCTGGAAGTCCCCGCTGAGCATGATGTCTGTGGGGTGGCGCGTCATGAAGGCTCCGCCCTCGGCGTCTGGGGGCTCCAGGGTGCCCACGAACGGGAAGATCCAGCTGCGGGCCTTGTCCTGGGAACACGAACCAGTGAGCCGAAACATTACGACCACCTGCTGAATAGCGGGCTGTTCCGCTTTTCAAACACAGTACAACAGATTCTGCTTAGCACGGATTCTACAAGTTCTTGACAGTATTGCAGAAGTATGTGGCCTCAGATGTCTTCGCACAGGTCAAGTAATTCCCGCAAATTATGGAAGGGTAGTTTAGAGGCATGCAGCCAGTGCCCGACACGTGTTCAAATGGATACATATCAGGCACATTTGCTGGCCAAGACATCAAAGTGAGTTCAGTGTAAGGCCCCTCAAACCACTGCAGCACGATTCTGACCTTGAAACACGGACAGTTATCCTGTTGGAAGATGTCGTCGCCATCAGAGAAGACTTCAACCATGAAAGAGTGCAGGTGGTCCGCACTGATATTCACATACTTCACCGCTGTCGTGATACCATCGATTACCGCCACAGATCCCATGGAAGCCCAACCCATAGCATAATTCTGCCCACACTGGTCCGCATCTGAGGCGCTGTGCGCGTTTCGTGCAGCCCTTCTCCCGAGTGACGGCGTGTGAGGACCCAACCGTCGACCTGGTGTACAAAGGAGTGTGATTAATTCTACAGGTGACACGTTTTTGTGGATCCACGGTGAAAACTCAGGGATACCATGCCTATTCCACTCATAACTGACGATGTCGTTGGGCCAATATAGGAACACGCAGGGTTCGTGTGATGTGGAGCAACATGTTCCACAGTGACCCTTGAACTGTGTGCTCCAAAACCCTTGTGTCGGCAACAGCACTGTACTCTGTCGTCAGATCTGCCGCAGATCGCTGCCTACCTGGAACTACACACTGGTGGATCCTACAGGCTCTATGTTTTGTGATGAGACATGGTCGTCCAGTACCATACGGCCTACTCATTACTTCACGATCCTTCAACCACTTTCCACAGCTGCTCACGACAGTAGTACGCCAACAGGCGATCAGCTTCACCGTTTCAGAGAGTCTCGTTTCCAGCAATAGCACCACAGCAATGTCCCCTTTTTCGAAACCGTTAATATCAATGGATTTCCGCATTTGTGGCCCATTGGCCCATTGGCCTCTATTCTGCTTACATCCTTTCCTTACTGCGTCTCGTGCCTGCAACACCATGAGGGGGCATTGAACTTGGAGGTGGGGCAATGTTCGTAATGTCTCGGCTCATCAATAAATAAATGCCGTGTGACTAGTGTTTCCTGTCGGGTAGACCGTTCACTGGGTGCAAGTCTTTCGATTTGACGCCACTTTGGCGACTTGCTCGTCGATGGGGACGAAATGATGATGATTAGGACAACACAACATCCAGTCCCTGAGCGGAGAAAATCTCTGACGCAGCCGGGAATCGAACCCGGGCCCTTAGGATTTACATTCTCTCGCACTGACCACTTTTTTTTTTACACTAAATGAAATGCATCCTCTGCAAAAAAAGAAAAAAATCATTGTAAAACAAATTACAAATTTAAAGGAACAGGGATGTTTTATTTATTTATTTGTTTGTTTTCAATAAAGATCACTCTGTTAAAAGGAACATGTAGATCATTTGATGGTGTAGTATGTGCATTACATATTGAGTGGTAAGAGAAGCGTGAGGTTCATTATCAGCTGTCAAACGTGCACACCGACTGCACACGGCACATCCCAACTGCGTGGGGGGTCAAGGAAGACTGCCTGAAGATAGTTGGCAAAGGTTTTCCGATAGTGTGACCATCTACGAACCTCATTGTGGGCTTGCTGCAAGAAATACCAAACGTCAAGTCGCGACTTGGCAGCATCCCCATAGAGGTACGCGATCGTCCAACCTTTGACCCAGATGATCGACTGTGATTTAGTCGCCGGAAAGTAGTCACTATCCGGATGTAATAAGGAAGCAGATGTAATATGTTGGGGGATCACACGGAGGTAGCAAGCCACCATGTGTCTTTCTAGGAGCCAGACGTCCTCCACCGCGATTACAAGTTAAGCGGTGATGGTCGTCATCCACTTGGCGACATTTCGGACATAGTGGAGTGTCCACTAGTCCAATTGCATGGAGCCGTTGGTTGGTGTTGAACTTGCCACAGGCGACAGAGAACCACAGTGCCCGAATGAAGGTAGGAAGGAATTTTTGGTGCACATGTCTCCAAATCTTCGGCCAATGCAACTTGGGGTGTTTGAGTTCAATGACGTCGTAGCAGCCAAACATAAAAATCCATCGCGCGTGGCAGTCTCGTGCGCGGAAGCCCGTCTATGATATAACTAACAAGGGAACCTCCCCATCGCACCCCCCTCAGATTTAGTTACAAGTTGGCACAGTGGATAGGCCTTGAAAAGCTGAACACAGATCAATCGAGAAAACAAGAAGAAGTTGTGTGGAACTATGAAAAAATAAGCAAAATATACAAACTGATTAGGCCATGTGCAAGATATGCAACAGAAAGGACAGTGCGAGTTTAGGAGCACCGTGGTCCCGTGGTTAGCGTGAGCCGCTGGGGAAGTAGAGGTCCTTGGTTCAAGTATTCCCTCGAGTGAAAATTTTACTTTCTTTATTTTCGCAAAGTTATGATCCGTCCGTTCGTACATTGACGTCTCTGTTCACTGTAATAAGTTTAGCGCCTGTGCTTTGCGACCGCACCGCAAAACCGTGCCATTGTTATTGAAGTCGCGAGCTGTATTTGCTGGATTCATATTGCCCACGGAATACATCTCACGTATTTAATGCACTCTCGTCCAAAGCAGTGAACAGTCAACTGCCAGCCAGGGAGCCTCGTTAGCAGGAATACTCTCTCTTCCGTGCGATGTGGTCGACTGACGTCATGTGTTTCGATGTTTGTTTAGGTGTAGCGTCCCCATACTACGACGCAGTTACCTCGCATCGGACGGACGGACGGACGGACAGATAATAATTGTCTGAGAATAAAAAAATTAAACTTTTCAGTCGATGGACAACTTGAACCAAGGACCTTTGGTACGGCAGCCGCTCACGCTAACCACGGGACTACGGCGCTCTAGAGCTCAGGCTGTCCTTGATGTTGCCTATATTGCGCATTGACTACTCAGTTTGTATATTTTGCTTATTTTTTCATAGTTCCACACAACTTCTTCCTGTTTTCTGGATTGATCTGGATTCAGTTTTTCAAGGCCTATCCACTGTGCCAATTTATAACTAAATCTGAGGGGGCTGCGATGTGGAGGTTCCCTTGTAAGTTCAAAGATAAATGTTGATACATGCGCAAAATGTGGCGTAATGTTGTCCACCGCCACCGGAGGTGCGAGGGACGCTGGAACCAGGAGATCCAGTAGGCGGGATGTAAGGGAATCACCCCCGCTTCGCCATTGCTTGCACATCGTGGCTAGAAGGAGCGCCGTCGCTCGGCAGTGAACATTCGTAAGTCCGAGTCCCCCCTTGTCCGTAGGGAGCATGAGCGTTGCGTATCGCACCTTGAGGGGCGACCCAATCATCACAAAATAGCCTAGTGCTGATTGAAGTCGACGTCCGAGCGTGAGTGGTAGGGGGCAGGATCTGCGAAATATGCAACATTTGAGAAATCACGTAAGTGTTCAGATATTCGACTCGCTGCGAAGGATCAAGGCGCCGTAGGAGATGTTGTCGGACCATGGTACGTGTTGTCTGTAAAATACGTCGGTAGTTAACTGCCGCAGTATGTTTTACAGATGAGGTAAAGTCTATGCCGAGATAGCGGAATCGTTGCACATAAGGAAACGGACTGATTTCTTCCGGCGTAAGGCCCCTTCCCACCGGCATTGCCGCCGATTTGTTCATGTTCACTGCACTACCCGCCGTCACACTGTGGTCCAACAACAGTTCAAGGACCGCCTTCACCTCTTCCTCAGAACGAACGAGCAGCAGGAGGTCGTCCACATAGGCACGACATTTGAAGGTGTAGCCCCGCAGTTCCATCCCAGAAAGAGAATTTGTTAGCCTCCCAATCAATGGTTCCAACGCTATCGCGAACAGCAGCATCGAAAGAGGGCAGCCCTGGCGAATGGATCGTCGAATTTGAATGGGCCCTGCTATACGCCCATTAACCTGTACCAAGGATTGTGCGCCCCCTTAAAGGCTTCTAATGAGACCAGTAAAACGGTCTGGAAATCCCATTTGTTCCAGTACAGCGTACAGATAGTTGTGACACACCTTATCAAAAGCACTGTCAAAATGAACCGCCATCATCGCCGCTTTAAGCCAGCACTCCTCCGCCAGCGCTATCACATCACGGCATTCGCCAGTAGCTGTTTGCACACTCACCGATCCACCCGGTGTCGTCTGTTCTGGAGAGAGAGAACGCTACGAATTAACATACGACATCGGAACGCTAGCAACCGTGCAAAGACCTTATAGTCGGCATTAAGCAGGGTGATGGGGCGATAATGTGTGACCGTAATCCCTGGCTTCGGTTTATGTACTGGCACCAAGAGGCCTTTCATAAAAACCGGTGGAATAGGCGCATCGGAATTTAACATCTCGTTGTACATTTCCGTCTATCGCGGTGCCATTTCGTTGCAAAACTCTCGGTAAAATTCAGCAGGAAGCCCATCAATGCCTGGGGACCGATTCAACGCACCTTGTGCGATCGCATCATGTACTTCCTCACAGCTAATGGCTTCCAGTAAGGTTCCCGCGGCTTCCACCGTCAGTGTACGGGAGACGTGCGTGGCTATACGGTCGAGGTCATCGACACGGGCTGCTTCTTCCCGATAGATGTGTTGGTAATGGTCGACGAATGCTGTCACTCTTCGGTCTTGGCGGGTAATTAATTCCCGTACCAAAACGCGTCGTCGGTGCTTTCGTTCATTCACGACGTGGTACATGGAAGGAATCTTGTGCCTTATCGTATCTTTGAGATCTGCCGCGCACCATGGTTCCCCTAAGATGTTTCCAGCTAAAGCCACTAGTTTAGCTTGTATCCTTTTGCGTTCGATCCAGACGTCCTGTCCCGGCGGACCATCATCCAGGTCACGCAGCGCTGCAGAATAAAAGTCGGTCGTACGGCGGCGCCATTCTGCCATCTCCCTTCTACAGGGTGTTACAAAAAGGTACGGCCAAACTTTCAGGAAACATTCCTCACACATAAAGAAAGAAAATATGTTATGTGGACATGTGTCCGGAAACGCTTACTTTCCATGTTAGAGCTCATTTTATTACTTCTCTTCAAATCACATTAATCATGGAATGGAAACACACAGCAACAGAACGTACCAGCGTGACTTCAAACACTTTGTTACAGGAAATGTTCAAAATGTCCTCCGTTAGCGAGGACACATGCATCCACCCTCCGTCGCATGGAATCCCTGATGCGCTGATGCAGCCCTGGAGAATGGCGTATTGTACCACAGCCGTCCACAATACGAGCACGAAGAGTCTCTACATTTGGTACCGGGGCCGCGTAGACAAGAGCTTTCAAATGCCCCCATAAATGAAAGTCAAGAGGGCTGAGTTCAGGAGAGCGTGGAGGCCATGGAATGGTCCGCCTCTACCAATCCATCGGCCACCGAATCTGTTGTTGAGAAGCGTACGAACACTTGGACTGAAATGTGAAGGAGCTCCATCGTGCATGAACCACATGTTGTGTCGTACTTGTAAAGGCACATGTTCTAGCAGCACAGGTAGAGTATCCCGTATGATATCATGACAACGTGCTCCATTGAGTGTAGGTGGAAGAAACTAAAATGAGGTCTAACATGGAAATTAAGCGATTCCGGACACATGTCCACATAACATCTTTTCTTTATTTGTGTGTGAGGAATGTTTCCTGAAAGTTTGGCCGTACCTGTTTGTAACACCCTGTATATGAGATGAACGTACGGCGAAGCGTCGGTTTAGCACAAGTCAGCCACCAATCAAGCTTCGTCGCATACCTTCCAACCCTTCGCTCACACATCGTCCATGTCTCAAGGATCCGTTGACGGCATTCAGGATCATGTAGATGTTGAATGTTTAGTTTCCACGGGGCCTTACTGTTCCACACCTCTCTACGGGGAAGAAGCACCGTACAGATGTAAGCGCTGTGATGCCAATGGCCAGCGTTCGGCGTCCTGGACATCATTTGCATGAGCCCGTGAGATACAAATGCGATCTAACCTGCTCGCCGAATGACTTGTCACGTAGGTGTATCCCGGTGCAGCTCCATGACGTAACTCCCACGTGGCACTAAGTACAAGGTCGTTGACAACGAGTCGCAACTCCTGGCTGATGTTTGCTTGCGGCCATTGGTCTTTCTGGCTGAGAACACAGTTGAAATCTCCACCAATTATTACACATTCATAACGTCCATGGAATAATGAGGCAATGTCTTTTGCATAAATTCGCGCTCTTTTTCGCCGCCGATTATTTCCCGACGGCGCATAAAGATTGATGATGCGTGTCCCAAACGTCGTGAAAGCCATTCCCCTGGCCGACGGAAGATAACACACGTTTCCCACTGGGAAGCCATCTCGCACGTTAACTGCCACCCCACTCCCATTGTGATCTCCATGTGACGAATAGGACTGGCAGCCTGCGATGTATGGGAGTGCAGCTATGTGGACTTCCTGCAGCCAAGCAAAATCCACATCAGATACCCAAATCGTTTCCTTCAGTAGGTGTCTTTTGGCCGGTGAACGCACGTCATTTATATTTACTGTCGCAATACGGTTCGCATGGCGTTGAATCCCACTCTGTGTAGGCGCCGCAACATCATCTCCCTGCATCGGCGCTGGGGCTGAGTTATAAGACGTTCTCTCGCCCATCTCCCTTCACCTTCAGCAATAATTAGGCCGTCTTCGTGAGTGCCGGCTGCCTCTGTATGACGTCCGGCGCCTCCTCAATATCGTCATACCACATCTTTGCAGGCAGTGATATATTCGTGTCCATAGCCACAGCATCTGCGTCTGGGGAGCCAACTGGTTGTGCTTCCTCTTCAGCATCACCGCGTCCCGGTACCGGCAATGTGACAGACCGCTGCCGGTCTGATCGAACAGTTTCCATTGCCTCGTCCTGTGTCGTAGAGGCTGTTGTGTCGTCTTGGTCCACAGGCACATCGTCGTCGGGGCAAGGGGAGTCATCCCTAGGAGATGTCGTGCGACTCCGCCGTTTCCTCCTTTTCGGGGAACGTTGTCTGCGTGTCCTTCCTTCCGTGTCCTCAGATTGTAGGGAAGCACGTCTGCCCGACAAAAAAGCATCCGTAGGAACTGGAAGTGTTTCGAGTCCCATCGTTGTACTTGGCGGGAGTTCGGTCTAAACTGATGTTGTCGTCACAGAGTGCGTTCCAGACGAAACAGCATCCGTAGTAGCTGGAACTGCTTCGTGTACTATCGGTGTGCTTGGTGGGAGTTCGGTCTCATCTGATGTTGTCGCCGTAGATTGTATGCTCGATGGAGCAGCATCCTCTGTCATCCCGACGTCTGCTACAAGGTTTCAGAGAGTGCCATCATTATCTTCCATCGGGGCTGTGTCCTTTCCTTCATCAGCGGACGCAGTGAGGGCTTCGGCATAGGTGATCGGTAGTACTGTCATCGCCGGCGACGGCTCCCGCACATCTGAAGGCAGTTGAGTAATCCGCCGTTGCATACAGTTCGACCTGAGGTGTCCCTCCTGGCCACAGCCAGAACATGTACGTTGGTGACCATCGTAAATCACCACCGCCCGACAACCACCAATTGTCAGATAGGACGGTACATGCTTCTGAAGATCAATAGTGATCTGTCGCACTCCGTTAAGAACAGGGTACGTGGCGAATTGTGTCCAGCGTTCTGCTGTGTGATCATGTACCGTGCCGTATGGCTTAAAAGCCTCGATAACGTCGTCAGTCGGGAGATCAAATGGAAGCTCAAAAACCCACGTATTGTCCGTACACCCAGACCAGCATGTCCTACAGTAACCGTGCCGACATTCCCCTCACCGTGGCAAAATCGGAGATCTGCTTTTGTCGCCTGTAGAATTCTCTCACACGTCGCGTCATTTACCATCTTAACATACACCGTGGGGCTAATGATGGACAGGTGAATTCCGACAATATCGTTTGGCGGTATCTTGACTTCCTCTCGAATGAATCGCTCCACTGCTAAAGCCTTTGGTCGTTCGTAGTCTTTGCAGAAATTGAATCGTAATGTAGTCTTCCTGTACTTGTTCGCCATGATCGTTGTTACTAGCCCGCGCGCAGCCTAAGTCCACAAGTTAACAAAACTCGCACACGCCGCACAGACGGAAGTATCGGACCGCCGCTTCGCACGGCCGCTAGCGCCGAACTGAGACCAACTGAGCTACCGGGAGCGGACTTGGCTCATCAATGTAGAGGTCCCTTTTAGAGCTGACCTTGCCATGTCGTTGCCAAGAAAATACGGCGACACTGTGCCCAGAAAAGGACGTGGAGCGCCGCTAGTTTCCTCTAAAGGATTATCAGCTCACCTGATAAAATACTGGACACCTCGTTAAAAGAGTCCACTAGCACTGTGGAGATGTAGACTGGTTGGAACTGGTACGGGCTGATCACGCGACCGCCTGTGGACATTTGCATCTACATACTACACAAGCCAGCATACGGTGCACACGCTGTATACTGGGCCCCTGCTAGTCATTCCCTCTCCTGTTGAACTCGCAAAGACAGCGAGGGAAAGACGACTGTCTATATGCCTCTGTACGAACCCTCTTATCTTGTCTTCGTAGTCCTTAAACGAAATGCTCGCTGGCGGCAGTAAGATCGTTCTGCAGCCAGCTTCAAATTCCGGTTCTCTAGCCTTTGTCAATAGTGGAAAGATAATTACATCCAGACCCTAAGCTGCCGACATCAACAGTGTAAGACGTGGTGGTCTCCTGACCTTCATTGCTTACATATTCCGCCCTCACAATCATATTCCGCACATCAAGACACTTCATTCGAACCGAACTCGATAAGATAAAGTCAAAGTTGTATGAATTCATGGGGTTGAAATACTCGAGGCTGGCGTACACACATACATTCCAGACACGACGGTCACAGGAGCTTTAGGTTCAAGAGAGGCAGACCACACACCGGGAGGCTGGTCCCTTCAGAGGACAAGTCAACCTCGGCCGCCCTTGGAGCAGACAGCGTGTGCCCGAGTGAAAGGGGGAAGGGCCCTGTGTTCTGCTTAAAAGCAAATTCCGCTACATTGTGTGGGCTCACCCAGCCTACGCATTCTTCACAATATATCACGCAGTTTCAGAGATTTTCACAGGGAGACAGCAAACGCCAAACGCCGATACTACAGATTTCCGGATTGGTCGCCTTAAACGAAACGTCATTCTCCCGTTTTGGAAGAGCAATGCTGATTGGCAGACGATACTTCTGACGCCTTGAGCTGAAGGAGTAATGGAAGAGACCGAAAGACATACCCCTTCACGTCTGGCGTGGAGAGGCGCCGTTCCGTTGTCACTCTTGGAGCGAGGAACAAGTCTCTCTTGAGTACTTCACTGGGAGAGCACCTCAGTCGAGAGCGAATCAAAGTGCGACTCTATATTGAGTCCTTGCGATTAAGTGTTTTCACTGTGTTGGCCGACACACTTATTGTGCGGTGTGAACAGACCGAGTTATAGTTAAACGCCTGCGAGCGAATTTTTGAGTGGCATCACAGTGGACTGGTTATCTGACCGGTGTACCACGCCAATAGTTTGACTAGGGGCGAATAGGAGTCTCTGACTTCATCAAGACGTAGGGAGAGTTTTACTGGCGGAGGCCAATCCAGATAGAACGAGAGTTATCTTATTCGTCAGCAGCGAGCGGCGCAGACAGCAGTCATCGCAGCTTACGCTATTGTCCGCTACAGCTCTTGCGAGCCCCATATTTCCTCCACAACAGTACACTTCACTGCATTTCACGCACGACAGCCTCGACCGTACCTAGCAACATTCTAAAGGATAATTATTGAAGTTGAGTAGGAGCGCTTCTAAGCCATTCTGCCAAGTCAATAACAATCTTAAACTTTGTATAGAAATTTCATTTGCGAATCCTATCCTTGAGAGGTAACTTGATATTCCGAAAAGAACCAGGATATAACTTGTTCAATTCGTAACTAAAAGTGCCATTCCGATTTCTCAGAGTTGTTGCAAAATAAATAATAATTTTCATTAGTTTTATGTTTTTCTTACACTAACTAGCACTACTCCAGTACCCAAGTATCCCACTAGTTACGTAAGAAATCTTTTTGTGTCATTTCCTTACAGTGGACGACTCCAGAAGATATTTATTGATGAAAGTTTTTCAGGCATTTCTCTTTAGAACGTTAAGAGCGTCTGTCTGACTTCTGTAGTAGTGTGGGGGTGGAAATTGCGTCTTGCAGGAGCCACAGGGTAAAGAGTACATCACACATTAATCCGTTGCACAGAATAACAGAATAGCAGATCAACCCCACCACACAACGGGGCAGTTGAAAATGTGTGCCCCGACCGGGACTCGAGCCGGGAATCTCCTGCTTGCGTGGCAGACGCTCTATCCATCTGAGCCACCGAGGTCATAGAGGATAGTGCGACTGCAGGGATTTATCCCTTGCACGCTCCCGGTGAGACCCACATTCCCAACTTAATCGCCACACACTACGTTTGTACTGTGTAGATACCATCTTGATATTTGGCGATAGAGTTCCTCGAAGAAAATGTCGCCTTCCTTCCAGGGCTTCCTGCCTGAAATCCTGAAGCATCCCTGTAATACTTGCGAGTTTGTCAAACCTGTCACTAACAAAGCTGGCAGCCCACCACTGAATTGCTCCGTTGTCATCCTTCAGTCCCACCTGGTGTGGACCCGAAACACTCTAGAGGTACTACAGCACTGGTCCCGCTGTCTCCTTTATGAATCAAACACACTTTCCAAGAATTCTCCCAATCAACCGAGATCGACCATTCGCATTATCTACTACAATTCTTGCATGATCGTTCCATTTCATAACACTTCGCAACGTTACGCCCGGATACACTATGGGATCAAAAGTATCCGGACACCTTGCTGAAAATGACTTACAACTTCGCGACGCCCTCCATCGGTAATGCTGGAATTCAGTGTAGTGTTGGCCCTCCCCTAACCTTGATGACAGCTTCCACTTCCCAGGCATACGTTCAGTTAGGTGCTGAAAGGTTTCTTGGGGAATGGTAGCCCATTCTTCACGGAGTGCTGCACTGAGGAGAGCTATTGATGTTGGTCGGTCAGGCCTGGCACGAAGAAGCGGTTCCAAAACTTCCCAAAGGTGTTATATAGGGTTCAGGTCAGGACTCTGTGCAGACCAGTCGGTTACAGGGATGTTATTGTCGTGTAGCCACTCTGCCGCAAGCCGTGCATTATGAACAGGTGGTTGATCGTGTTGAAAGATGCAATCGCCATCCCCGAATTGCTCTTCAACAGTGGGAAGCAAGAAAGTGCTTAAAACATCAATGTAGGCTTGAGCTGTGATAGTGCCACGCAAAACGACAACGGGTGCAAGCCCCCTCCATGAAAGCATGACAACACCATAACACCAGCGCATCCGAATTTTACTGTTGGCGCTACACACGCTGGCAGATGACGGTCACTGGGCATTCGCCACACCCACACCCTGCCATCAGATCGCCACATTGTGTACCGTGATTTGTCACTCCACGCCGGCCAGAGTGGCCGAGCGGTTCTAGGCGCTACAGTCTGGAACTGCGCGACTGCTACGGTCGCAGGTTCGAATCCTGCCTTGGGCATGGATGTGTGTGATGTCCTTAGGTTAGTTAGGTTTAAGTAGTTCTAAGTTCTAGGGGACTGATGACCACAGCAGTTAAGTCCCATAGTGCTCAGAGCCATTTGAACCATTTTTTTGTCACTCCACACAACGTTATTCCACTGTTCGGTTGTCCAATGTTTACACTCCTTACACCAAGCGTGGCGTCGTTTGCCATTTATCGGCGTGATGTGTGGCTTATGAGCAGCTGCTCAACCATGAAATTAAAGTTTTCTCACTTCCTACCTAACTGTCATAGTACTTGCAATGGATGCTGATGCAGTTTGGAATTCCTTTGTCGCGGTCTGGATAGATAGGATTCTCTTCAACTGCTGGCGGTCTCTGTCAGTCAACAGAAGAGATCGCCCTTTATGCTTTTGTGCTATACGTGTCCCTTCGCGTTTGTATTTCTCTATCACATCGGAAACAGCGGACTTAGAGATGTTTAGGAGTGTTGGAAATCTCGCGAGCAGACGTATGACACAAGTGACACCCAATCAGTTGACGACGTGAAGTCCGTGAAATTGGCAGACCGCCCCATTCTGCTCTCTCACGATGTCTACTGACTACTGAGGTCGCTGATATGGACTACCTGGCAGTAGGTGGCAGCACACTGCACCTAATATGAGAAACGTATGTTTTTGGGAGTGTCCGGATTCTTTTGATCACATAGTGTACGTACGTGGCTTGATGGACAATCAGGGTCCCTTATGCACCTAGACTGGTAGTCTAAACCATTCATTCTTAATCCCACAGGAAACGTCCTGTAATGTCCGTAGGAATGTACACACGCCCAATATTTCTTAGATCTGTGGGATCTGATCCTTAATGAGTGGTTTGGCTGGATTAGGCGTACCTGAAAAATATTTGCAAACTTTCTTGCTCGCAGAATTGAGGTCATTGTCAGGGGAAGAGGGGGTGCTACACAGTATTAGCGTCATGTCTGTTAGGAGTAGCTGATTTTGTACTGTTCGCTTCTGTGTTTCCAGTGTGCAAGGAATCGAGATGGGAAGTCAGAGCAGGCGAAATTTTCTTTACTCTCCGTAGACGAGGTCACTCATGCCCACCTGCGTGCTGGCACTCGTGTCGGTGGTAAGTTGAATCCTGTTGATGGAAAACTATTACCACCAGTATTTACACGGCCAGGGGAGCAGAGATGGTGGCTCAAAGAATGTCAAATCAAACATCTTTTAGCTGTCTAAATTTGCAAACATTTTATTGGGCTACCAGTTTCGGCGATGTATCATGCCATAGTCAGGCCCCCTGACCGACGTGTAGAAAGATTCCAACATCGATCCCAGTCAAAATAGGGGCCAGCACTGGTGTCTGTAAATTTTTGATACAGCGATGACTTCAACATTATCAGAGCATTCTCAGAAAAACCCGCCTCCATAGACGAGGTCACTAACGCTCATCTGCGGAGTGGCACGCGACTCGGTGGTAAGCCAGTTCGAATCATGGTGGTGGAAATTTTTCACTGCCAGTATTTATATAGATAGGAGGCAGGGATGGTGCCTTAATGAATGACGGTGATGACGGTGATGTTTAAGTGATGGCTGTATCAAAAATCTACAGATACCAGTCTCTGAATGCTGGCCCCTATTTTGACCAGAACTGAGATTGGAATCTTCCTACACGTAATAAGATGGCGTAATATATAACCGAAACAGATAGCCCACAAAATAACAGTTTGGAAATTTGGAGGCCTGAAAGATGAACAGCCGAGGCCCCGCAACCATATGGACATACGATGGTGTACAGTTTCTGATGACCAGTGTTTACGCTGATATCCTGGATTAAATTCTAAACCTCTCAAGGAATCTCATGAAATGAGGGGATGAGACACTGTTGATCCATTAATCGACTGGGGCCTTTAGACGTGGTGGTCCCTTTGGTAGTGTCTGAGACCAGCAGGCTATGTGCTGGCACAACAAAAACACAGTGCAGTGTACAAACAATTATCAGAGTCATCGACACGGCACGATGCGCACTTGACATGCTATAAAACATCGGAGGAAGGCAAAGGCGAACCATTTCTACACGGCACTTGCCTACAATAACGACGAAGGACTACTGTATTTTCTCCTCTACACTCAGACCTCGAGTATAGGACTCCTTTTCATCTCAGAAAAAATAAGTTTGGTGACACATTATGAAATATCTTTTTGAAACTCACACATAACATACATACATACACAGAGAGAGAGAGAGAGAGAGAGAGAGAGAGAGGTGCATACACTGTTGACACTGAAATGTGGCGCGGTACCTCTTCTGTACGGCCGAATAGGGCGCTCTCCTGCAGTAGCCTGTCAGGCTGCTTCCTGAGGAACTCCACCAGCTCCTTGGAGTCCTGCGTCTTCAGGCCGAGGTGCTCTCCCAGTAAGAAGGACCTCGCACGCACGTCTTTCGTGAACGGCCCATCTCCGGTCGCCACTCCACTCTGGGCGATGGCTCTCCGGAACAGACCTGCCATACCGAAAGCTGCTAAAGTGACCTTACGTTTACATTTATGTATCTACATCTACAGTTGCATTTATAGAGACATCTGCATCACCATCTACATCCACATTTACATTTACATCTGCATCTACAGTTGGATTTATAGATACATCTGTATCACCATCTACATCTACATCTACAGCTACATCTCCATCTATATTGTAAGGTGTCAGGCAAATCCAATACCATGAAAACCCTGACATGATAGCAAATCCGGCAATATGTCACATAGCTCTGAATAAATCCTGACATTAAATTAACCAAAGTAATACGATCAACGAGTGAGCAAATGGAATACCACAGACTAACACAAGAACGCCTAAATGCATGTCATACCTTCCCACCGTGAGACAGACGCAGTTCCGAGGGGAAAAACGAGAACAGAAGCCGACCGCCAAGACCACCTCCAGCCCATGTTAAAAGATAGAGCCCTCCAGAAGAACAGTATAGATCTTACGATAACACTAAAAGGACCACACCAGCTGCAAGTTTTAGTGTGAGACTGTACGCGTCTCTGTTACGTAGCAAACATTAAAAACATTGCACCACTATGAAAAGTATAACGTTTCTCATTGAACAGACAGAATTTTTGTAGGCGGAGCTTAAGGTTAACATTGAGACCCTGATTGGTCAGTTGAAAACACAGCGAGATAGCTTTTCTTAAACGAACTTCGGTAAATTGTAGTAAGGAGAAGTTAGAGAGGAGTTTCTTCCGAGATGGCGACGTGCGTGGAGCTGCGCCGCCCGCTGCCCGCCGCCCCCTGACGCTGACTGACCACCGACAAGGCAATGAACGCACGCCGTGCCGCCATAAGGCTTCACTCAGAACTGCAGAAGTCTCATCTGTTACATCCTCTTTCTACGTAATACTAGTGTCGATCGTCAATTAAACTTCGTGGTATTCACATTTGCTATTAGAAGTTAAAATCTGAAACGCGATGATTTTTCTGTTATATAATTATTGAGAAGCCACATCACCCACTGTAATTTACGACAAGTTAAATAAGTAATTAAAGATAATTGAGGGTCACTGTAGACCATTTTGATAGTTTTCTCTTTTATGAAACTTAACTTAAACCTAGATTACAGATGTGATAAGGCAAAGGTCATCCTTCGATCCATTATAGAACTTAGAAACCCATTCAGGGAATATTCGTTCACATTTTTGTTGAACGCAGTTGGTTTTTATCAACCTGTATTAAAATATTTCCTTCTATCAATAGTGCAATTTATAAACAATGTTTTGTGAGTAGAATAAAAATTCCAATAGTAAACTTAACTACTTTCTCGACGTTATTTTATCAGCTAACTAAAAATAGAAAAGCCTTGAACGCCTTCCACTAAATTTAGTTAGTATTAAGATTCTTTTACAGGGAGTGCAGTGGAGCTGAGGCTGAAATCATTAAGTATTTGATTATATCATCGCTAGTCTCACTGAACTCTACTGAACTCTACATGTCATGTGTGGTCTGGCGTCTCCTTACCAGCAACAGGTCCCAGGTTCAAACTAATCAATTCCCTAAAAAACACGCTCAGAGCGTCGTTGCGCGAAAGTGGTAGGGAGACACGACTTAGATCAAACAGACACCACGCAGAATGTTAGAACATATACATCTGTATCTACAATAATATCTGCATCTACATCTGCATCTGCATCACTATCTGCATGTATATTTACATCTGCATCTGTGTCTGCACCTGCACTTGCATGGAAATCTACATCTACTTTTAAATCTGCATCTACAACTAAATCTACATGTGCACCACATAATCTGCCTTTGCAGATGTGTCTACAGCAAAGTGTTTGATGCTTTCTACCGCTGCTGGTCATTCCGTTTCCTATTCCAATGCCGGCCGGAGTGGCCGAGCGGTTCTAGGCGCTTCAGTCTGGAACCGCGCGACCGCTACGGTCGCAGGTTCGAATCCTGCCTCGGGCATGAATGTGTGTGATGTTCTTAGGTTAGTTAGGTTTAAGTAGTTCTAAGTTCTAGTGGATTGATGACCTCAGATGTTGTCCCATAGTGCTCAGAGCCATTTGAACCATTTGAACCTATTCCACTCCCGAAGGAAGCGAGAGACAAGTTGTAGCCAGTATGGCTAGGACCCTAATCTCCTTTGTATTGTATTGTATTGTAGGTCGACGACTACAGCAGTCCACATCAGCCCCCCGCCGCTCCACAACGACTCACTCTTTCAGGATTATTGTGAAGTTTAGCCCCCGGTGGACCCCCCCCCCCCCCCCCCCCCTCCTATGGAACGTCTCACACCAGACAAGTGTAACCCCTATGTTTCCGTTGTAGAGTAAAGGTGGTGTACGCGCACGTGGAGAACTTTTTTGCTCAGCAATCGCCGATATAGTGTAGCTGAAGCGGAATAAGGGGAACCAGCCCACATTCGCCGAGGCAGATGGAAAACCGCCTAAAAACCATCCACAGACTGGCCGGCTCACCGGACCTCGACACAAGTCCGCCGGGGACCAGGTGCTCCTTCCCAAGCCGGAAAGCTGTGCGCTAGACCGCTCAGCTAACTGGGCGGGCGTAATCTCCCTTACTTTGTCCTTAAGCGAGATGCACTTAGAAGGCAATGGAATCTGTTTGCGCTCTGCCACGAGTGCTGGTTTTCTGAACTTCCTGAACAGCTTTATGCGCGCAGTGCTTCACAGCACTCAAATAAGTCAGAGAAGAATTTTTAAACTTGCAAAAGCTGTTATATTAATCATTTTTATGATTTTAGATTAGTTTCTATTTTTAATCACTATTAGTGCAGAAATATATGAAATGGGGAGAAGATTTATTGCCACAAAAAGTATGTACAAAGCCAGATTCAGCTAAGCAGTTCACTGCAGATATTTTCGGAACGTTTTGTGATACTGTAATTGTATTTCCACTGAGATGATCTGTGAGAGAGTCCTTACTAAATCGCGTATAATCTATTATAGCTATGTTAATTACACAAATATCGGTATCAACTTCGCTTTTTCAAATCGAACTATGGTAATTTATGCTGCTAGTATGTAGTCTATAAAAAGAAAAATTCAGTGGCGTTCCAGTCTTCAAAATCTGATAACAAGTTTCGGAAAAATTACAAAATTTAGAACTTAGGAATTATTTATTTTGAAAATGAAACTGGTTGCTGTCTTATACGGCATTTCGTGAGTTCATATCCAAAAAAGGAAATGCGTTATGTCGTATATGGAAGAAACAGCTTTGCGCCGTCGCAATACCAATATAAAAGGAGAATCCAGGAAATGTAGCTTTCATTCTGTTTGTGCCGTGTACGTGTCGAGTGATATTTAATAATTTCTATTGAAATGCTCGAAAAATAAAGCGGATAAATTCAAAGCGCAGTGCATAGCTAAAGATAATGCACATCAAAACAGGACCTTGACATCGTTGCTCATAGAAGTAATCTGAAAACGAATGTCAGAGCGAAAACTCAAAATGTACGAGGAAACAATTCCTGAAAACTTATCGAAAATAGAAGTTAACAAAAGCACACACGTGAAATAAAACCCCTATTCAATAAACCACTATAAATTAATAGCACCTACTATCGCTATAAACATAGATTACTGCAATCATACGGCAGCCATAGATGTACGCGCAAACAAATAATGTATAGATCATCTGTATAACAGTGCTTATATTTGATAAGCGTATGACATCGTAGCTCCATAACTGTCAGATTACCGTCATTACGTATTAATTACTAACTTAATTCAATAAATATAGACCGACAGTCAAAACACAGTTGGCAACGATGTAATGTGTATGCCACTACAGAGAGACAATAATGTAAGTAAGTAGCAATCCACGCTCAATGTTCTACCATAACATAAATATGTACACTCAAGCGCAAAGAAGTGGCGTAGGCATGCGTATTGAAATACAGAGATACGTAAACAGGCAGAATATGACGCTGCGGTCGGCAGCGCATATACAGGGTGGTCCATTCATCGTGACTGGGCCAAATATCTCACGAAATAAGCATCAAACGAAAAAACTACAAAGAACGAAACTCGTCTAGCTTGAAGGGGAAAACCAGATGGCGCTATGGTCGGCCCGCTAGATGGCGCTGCCATCGGTCAAACGGGTATCAACTGCGTTTTTCTAAATGGGGACCCCCATGTTTTATTACATATTCGTGTGGAAGAAATATCAATGTTTTACTTGGACCACTTTTTTCGCTTTGTGATAGATGACCCTCTAATAGTTACAAACGTGTAAGTACGTGATATCACGTAACATTCCGCCAGTGCAGAAGGTATCTGCTTAGTGATACATTACCCGCGTTAAAATGGACCGTTTACCAATTTCGGAAAAGGTAGATATCGTGTTGATCTATGGCTATTGTGATCAAAATGCCCAACGGGTGTGTGCTATGTATGCTGCTCGGTATCCTGGACCACATCATCCAAGTGTCCGGACCGTTCGCCGGATAGTTACGTTATTTAAGGAAACAGGAAGTGTTCAGCCACATGCGAAACGTCAGCCACGAGCTGCAACAAATGATGATGCCCAGCTAAGTGTTTTAGCTGCTGTCGCGGCTAATCCGCACATCAGTAGCAGACGTATTGGGGAATTTCAAAAACGTCGGTGTTGAGAATGCTACATCAACATCGAATGCACCCGTTCCATTTTTCTATGCACCAGGAATTGCATGGCGACGACTTTGAACGTCGTGTACAGTTCTGCCACTGGGCACAAGAGGAATTACGGGACAATGACAGATTTTTTGCAAGCGTTCTATTTAGCGCCGAAGCGTCATTCACCAACGGCGGTAACGTAAACTGGCATAATATGCACTGTTGGGCAACGGAAAATCCACGATGGCTGCGACAAGTGGAACATCAGCGACCTTGGCGGGTTAATGCATGGTGCGGCATTATGGGTGGAAGGATAATTGGCCCCCATTTTATCGATGGCAGTCTAAATGGTGCAATGTATGCTGATTTACTACGTAATGTTCTACCGATGTTACTACAAGATGTTTCACTACATGACAGAATGGCTATCTACTTCCGATGTGATGGATGTTCGGCACATAGCTCGCGAGCGGTTGAAGCGGTATTGAATAGCATATTTCATGACAGGTGGATTGGTCGTCGAAGCACCGTACCATGGCCCGCACGTTCACCGCATCTGACGTCCCCGGATTTCTTTCTGTGGGGAAGTTGAATGATATTTGCTATCGTGATCCACCGACAACGCCTGACAACATACGTCAGCGCATTGTCAATGCATGTGAGAACACCACAGAAGGCGAACTACTCGCTGTTGAGACGAATGTCGTTAGACGTATTGCCAAATGCACTGAGGTTGACGGACATCATTTTGAGCATTTATTGCATTAATGTGGTATTTACAGGTACTCGCGCTGTAACAGCATGCGTTTTCAGAAATGATAAGGTCACAAAGGTACATGTATCACATTGGAACAACCGAAAAAAAAATGTTCAAACGCACCTAAGTTCTGTATTTTAATTTAAAAAACCTACCTGTTACCAACTGTTGGTCTAAAATTGTGAGCCATATGTTTGCGACTATTACAGCGCCATCTATCACAAAGCGAAAAAAGTGGTCCAACTTAAACATTCATATTTCTTTACGTACCACGCGAATATGTAATAAAAATGGGGGTTCCTATTTGAAAAAAAAGCAGTTGAGATCCGTTTGATTTAGGGCAACGCCATCTAGCGGGCCAACCATAGCGGCATCTGGTTTCCCCCTTAAAGGTAGACTACTTTCTTTCTTTGTAGTGTTTTCTTTTGACGCTTATTTCGTGAGATATTTGGCACGGTCACGATGAATGGACCACCCTGTATAAGACAACAAGTGTCTGGCGTAATTGTTAGATCTGTTACTGCCGCTACAATGGCACATTATCACGATTAAAGTTAGTTTGGTGTTAAAGTCAGTGCACGAGCGATGGGACACAGCATCTGCTAGGTAGCGATAAAGTGGGAATTTTCCCGCACGACCATTTCACGAGTGCCCCGTGAATATCAGGAATCCGGTGAAACACCAGATCGATTTCGCTGTGGCCAGAAATAGATCCTGCAACAACGCGACCAATGACGGCTGAAGAGAATCGTTCAACGTGACAGAAGTGCAAGCCTCCGCAAATTGCTGCAGATATCACTACTGGGCGTGTCGGCGTGCGAACCATTCTACGAAACATCATCGATATGGGCTTTCAGAACCGAAGGACCACTGGCGTGTCCTTGATAACTGCACGACACAAAGCTTTATGCCTCGCCTGGGTCTGTCAATACCGACATTGGACTCTTGATGACTGGAAACATGTTCCCTCGTGGGACGAGTCTCGTTTCAAATTGTATCGAATAGATAGACGTGAAAGGGTATGGAGACAACTTCATGAATCGATGGACCCTGAATGTCAGCAGGCGGCTGTTCAAGCTGGCTCTGTTATGGCGTGGGCCGTGTGCAGTTGGAATGATATGGGATCCTTGATTCGCTTAGATACGACTCTGACAGGTGACAGGTACGTAAGCATCCCGGCTGATCACCTGCACTCATTCGTGTCCATTGTGCATTTCGACGGACTTGCGCAATTCCAGCAGGGCAATGCGACACCCCAGACGTCCATAATTGCTACAGAGTGGCTCCAGGAACACTATTCTGAGTTTAAACACTTCCGATAGCCACCAAACTCCGCAGACATTAACGTTATTGAGCATATCTGGGATGCCTTGCAATGTGCTGTTCAGAAGAGATCTTTGCCCCCTCGTACTCTACGACACCCTGCAGGATTCATGGCGTCAGCTCCCTCCAGCACTACTTCGAGCCCACGCCACGTCGTGTTGCGGCACTTCTGCGTGCTCGCGGCCGCCCTACACGATGTTAGGTAGGTGTACTACTTTCTTTAGCTCTTCAGTGTACATTGAAAGTGTCACTCATATTTACAGCTGGTCAGTTGATAACGGCAACAATAATCGAAACGGATCTGTAGTAAAAGCGAAAGAAATATAAATATCACACAGCAGAGAGTCTGGACAAGCCTTATGCAAGTGTGTTTTCGTAGTAGTAGGTGTGATATCTCATACTGACTCTGATGGCGGAAATTAATTCCGATTGCAATGAAAGTTTATGAATTGAATGCCCGTTATGTGTTCAACATTTTCATGATGTTTGAGAAGTATAGGACTGGTGCTTGATGGTGTAACGTTTCCCATTTTCGTCAGTGTATATCGTGAAACCCAGGCGCTTGGTTGAGACGGCTGGCAGGTTCTGCCTGTATTTTGATGGACACGGACAATCTAGCACATTCTTGGTAATATTTGTCGATCTGATGATGATTTAAGATCGAAACTAGTCGAAGAAACATAAATTCTTACTATAACAGTTTTCGCTGATTTTAAGATGTCCGATTCCTCACAAGGGAAAATCCCCATTGCAACCCCCTCAGATTTAGTGGTAAGATTGCCCATCGGATAACCCATAAAAAAACTGTGCACAGATCAAGCATGAAGCCAGGAACAAGGTGTACTGAACTATGAAAAGAAAAGCAAAATATAAACAGTGAGCGGTCCAAGAACAACAAGTGCGATAAAGAGCAACCTGACACAGCAATGGTGTCACGGGAAAGTGGTCATGGTGTTTTTTTTTTTCATTTTTTTCCATTTTGTTCGGTATTGTTTGTTGCGTTTGGTCTGGGCGGATGTCACAATACATCCTTTCAAGTTAATCGTTGATTCCGTTACTCAGTTTCTTTTATTACAGAGAAATGATGAAGGACACACAACACCAATCTGGTATCGTAGCACTCTCTGCAACAACGTACTAATACAATGCGAATCCTGTTCGCTAATGTCCGCTTTCCTCAACGCTATGAACGTCCCGTCGTTGAAATGTTTGTTCTCTTTCTGTAGTCTTGGCAGTTGCCATACTATACATTGGTTACAGAATATGAGTCATGTGGTTAGAATACGTTTCCGTCGCAAGCAAACGTGATGAATAGTGAGAGCAGCGAGATAACATATAGACGTCTCACAGAAATGAA
The DNA here is from genome assembly GCF_021461395.2 of Schistocerca americana. Taxonomy (NCBI): domain Eukaryota; kingdom Metazoa; phylum Arthropoda; class Insecta; order Orthoptera; family Acrididae; genus Schistocerca; species Schistocerca americana. The sequence goes on along the minus strand of NC_060127.1, from coordinate 209,168,566 downwards.
AACAACAAATAAATGGGTGTGAACTATGTTACAACAAAGGAATTCAAGTGTCACGACTTCCAAAACGGTACGCAACTTCAAAAACGCTAAAGCCATATGTTTTGACAGAGCACAGAGAAACTGTGTGATTGCGGAACTGTTGCGTTCATTTCCTGCGGCTTACGTGACGAACTATTATGTTTTCATCATTTCCTTGGGAGTGATCACATTCGCATTCATAAAAACACCTACACTGGGCAAGGAGGTGTATCTCACTCTCTTACCAGTCGTACACATTAGCTGCGCCGGTAAGAGCTTCCTATGTACTGCCAGCAGTGCCGTGCGTGACACACCAGACGTGTTTTCTGGTGGAGGATTCGTTTCACATGTCGTCTTGTGGTCAAACGTATGTGGTTCCCATTCGAAAGCCGCTTCCTTTCGGCTGGTAATAGAGTAGTTGTGCAGAATCAACTGTCATTATAGGTCCGTATCGTAGACCTCGCTGTTGCAAACGGACGTTACACCACGACACAGACACAAATTTGAATAAAGCTCGGCCGCGTAGCAGTCCAACGCCATAACCACTTAACCACGACGCCATTTCTGCTCCCCGCTGCTCATACTGAACTTTTTGTTCTTGGACCGTTCCCTCTTTCTATTTTCCTTTCTTTTTTACAGTTCAGTACACATTCACCCTCTTTTCATGCTCGATATGTGTACAGTTTTTGACGGTCTGTTCACTGGGCTCTCTTACCACTAAACCTGAGTGGGATACGATGGAGAGTTTCCCTCGTTAGTAGCGTTTCGGGAAAAGATGGAGTTCTTTCCTTCAAGGATTCCATTGTAAGCCCACGGCTCGTTTCTGTTCCACTCTCGCACTGAAATAAAGGCGTCTCGAAACCACCAGCAGCTGCCCAACGTGTGTTCATCTAGGGACAGTTTCGGTCAAGCGACTGTCATTCAGTCACAGGTTAAAGGGAGAGTCCTTAGTGTCAAGTAAGTAATTATTGTCAGTTGCAACATCTGTCACTTACACATGCATCTATTATCTTACCCTATCTGATAAAAAGTACCAACCGCCCTGCCGCAGTTGTAACACCGGTTCCTGTCAGATCACCGGAGTTAAGCGCTGTCGGGCTGGGCTATCACTTGGATGGGTCACCATCCGGTCTGCCGAACGCTGTTGGCAAGCGGGGTGCACTCGGCCCTTGTGAGGCAAACTGAAGAGCTACTTGATTGAGAAATAGCGGCTCCGGTCTCGTAAACTGGCATACGGCCGGGAGAGCGGTGTGCTGACCACATGCCCCTCCATATCCGCATCCAGTCGCGCCTATGGACTGAGGACGACACGGCAGGCGATCGGTACCGTTGGGCCTTCATGGCCTGTTCGGGAGGAGTTTAGTTAGTTTCTCGATAAAAAGTATTCGGACGTATCTTATTAGATACTAATATGGGACGTATGAAGGCATGAATTCTATTGGGGGAGGGGGGGGGGGGTGGCACTGTTAGTGAGGTGTCTAAATGTCTGCGGAGGAATGGCATGCCATTCTTCCTGAAGAGCAGCAACCAGAGAATGTAGTGGTGTTGGACGAAGGGTTTCTCAGCAGAGACAGCGTTTAACCCTTCCTAAAGGTATTCACGAGGAGACATCCACAGCGGTACAATTGACTTCTTGAAACCGAATATACGGTAATGTAGGTAAAGATCCCAGGTATCAGGTCCTGCAGCCACTCACCTTAGTGCGCCTTCGTTTGAGAGTATTTGACGAAAAAAGTTTAGGAATTTTGCATGGTGCTCAATACCGTTAAAAAAGGCAAACTATACAGGGTGTTACAAAAAGGTACGGACAAACTTTCAGGAAACATTCCTCACACACAAAGAAAGAAAATATGTTATGTGGACATGTGACCGGAAACGCTTACTTTCCATGTTAGAGCTCATTTTATTACTTCTCTTCAAAACACATTAATCATGGAATGGAAACACACAGCAACAGAACGTACCAGCGTGACTTCAAACACTTTGTTACAGGAAATGTTCAAAATGTCCTCCGTTACAGAGGATACATGAATCCACCCTCCGTCGCATGGAATCCCTGATGCGCTGATGCAGCCCTGGAGAATGGCGTATTGTATCACAGCCGTCCACAATACGAGCACGAAGAGTCTCTACATTTGGTACCGGGGTTGCGTAGACGAGAGCTTTCAAATGCCCCCATAAATGAAAGTCAACAGGGTTGAGGTCAGGAGAGCGTGGAGGCCATGGAATTGGTCCGTCTCTACCAATCCATCGGTCACCGAATCTGTTGTTGAGAAGCGTACGAACACTTGGACTGAAATGTGCAGGAGCTCCATCGTGCATGAAGTCGCAATGTCAACACAAGCACCGAAGTCAACATTACCTTCCTTCAATTGGGCCAACTGGCGGTGAATCGAGGAAATACAGTGCATACTGACGAAACTAAAATGAGCTCTAACATGGAAATTAAACGTTTCCGGACACATATCCACATAACATCTTTTCTTTATTTGTGTGTGAGGAATGTTTCCTGAAAGTTTGGCCGTACCTTTTTGTAACACCCTGTATAGTCTGCTTGAGTGGTGTAATGGATAGGAAAAAAAAAATACGATAATAACTCCATATGCAAGATATTGTGAGTTCGAATCTCGTCAGATACAGTGAACTACTTTATTTTTAAATCTGTATCGAAATGACTTAAAGCATTTTTTATCAATAACTTGGTTTTAATTATTTATTTATTTTTATTCTTTGGTCACGTAGTTTAAATCGCCGTATGAACTTTCTTCATTTATTTTATTTTTTCTTTCTATCATTCTTTTTCCAATAGAAAATTTAATTACACTTATCTGTCATGATATTCAATTGTTTGAAAATTCCGATCTATCAGTTGAAAAGCAAAGGACGCAACAATCTATTAATATTCACTGTGCAGCGGTGTCTAAAGCGGATTTTTCGTTACCAGATGTGCAATTTTTTGCATGGTAATTTGAAAAATAAACTAACTACTTGTTGCTCTATGAACAAAATAACACAGATGAAGATTTAAATGAAAAACGGACTTATAATTACAAATTGAGAATTAGATATAATGAATGCAATAATGTGGACGAAGAAACGGCGCGATAAAACAAAAGAATTTAAATCGAAATTAATACATGAAATTTATAAAATGTAAGCCCAGGATGGGTTGTCACGAAGGATAACAGTACGGTGCGTGGAATATCGTCGGTACATCGACATACTGATGTCCTTAAGGGTGCTGAGGATGACAACGACACGTGCCGTGCTGAGAAAAGACTTGGCATCCCAGGCCAAAACTTCTGGTAATACGCTGACCATCGGAAATCACTTCGAAGCGGGACTGATCACTGAAGACAATTCTGCTCCAGTCTATGAGATTCCAGACCGGTCTGGAAGTGACCCAGACAGTGCTGTGATGCCAGTCTTTCAGCCACCACATGGCCCGACAGCGAGGGGTGATGGTCTGGAGTGGCACTTCATTTCTTAGCAGGAGCCGTTTGATTGTCAGCCGCGGTACCCTCGTAGAACGGCGGTACGTCGACGGCATTCTGCGCTCCATGTTTTTGTTCTTTGTGAGAAGCCATCCTCGGCTTTCGTTCCAGCGAGGTAACGCCCATCCACAGGAGGCGAGAATTCTTACTGCATGTCTCCGTTCTTGCCAAACCCTACCAGCAGGGTCGTTGGATCTCGCCAAAATTGAGAACGTCTGAAGCATTATGTATAATTACTTGAATAACAGTAACACACGGACTTTATTTATGAAGCTCTTTCTCTTGAAACAACCATCAAATTTTTCTGAAGTTGTAATGATTCGTTTGTCTGTAAATGTACATCACATGTACCGATTTCTGTCCAATTCGGATAATTCCTTCGTAATGTGTCGTTTTTATTTGTCTAAGAGGAAAGAACTCACAGGCGCGCAACCCCACTTTTATCAGCGATCTGTCGTAGTGTCTATGTATCTGTAGGGCTGAGAATACTACCAGATTTTTCGGTCACAGCTTGCTTCTTTTTTTTTTTTTTTTTTTTTTGAAGTTACAATTAAAAGTTTGTGATTCTTCCTCGTATCATACTTGTTGGTATTCCATGACGAGTCTTGGCTCATCAAGTCAAGCAGTTATGTTACTGTTGTTGTTGTTGTGGTCTTCAATCCTGAGACTGGTTTGATGCAGCTCTCCATGCTACCCTATCCAGTGCAAGCTTCTTCATCTCCCAGCACTTACTGCAACCTACATGCTTCTGAATCTGCTTAGTGTATTCATCTCTTGGTCTCCCTCTACGATTTTTACCCTCCACGCTGCCCTCCAATGCTAAATTTGTGATCCCTCGATGCCTCAGAACATGTCCTACCAGCCGGTCCCTTCTTCTAGTCAAGTTGTGCCACAAACTCCTCTTCTCCCCAATTCTATTCAGTGCCTCCTCATTAGTTATGTGATCTGGCCGGCCAGGGTGGCCGAGCGGTTCTAGGCGCTACAGTCTGGAACAGCGCTACCACTACGGTCGCAGGCTCGAATCCTGCCTCGGGCATGGGTTTGTGTGATGTCCTTAGGTTATTTAGGTTTAAGTAGTTCTAAGTTCGAGGGGACTGATGACCACAGATGTTAAGTCCCATAGTGCTCAGAGCCATTATGTGATCTACCCATCTAATCTTCAGCATTCTTCTGTAGCACCACATTTCGAAAGCTTCTATTCTCTTCTTGTCCAAACCGTTTATCGTCAATGTTTCACTTCCATACGTGGCTACACTCCATACAAATACTTTCAGAAACGACTTCCTGGTTTTAAATCTATACTCGATGTTAACAAATATCTCTTCTTCAGAAACGCTTTCCTTGCCATTGCCAGTCTACATTTTATATCCTCTCTACTTCGACCATAATCAGTTATTTTGCTCCCCAAATACCGAAATTCCTTTACTACTTTAAGTGTCTCATTTCCTAATCTCATTCCCTCAGCATCACCCGACTTAATTCGACTACATTCCATTATCCTCGTTTAGCTTTTGTTGATGTTCATCTTATATCCTCCTTTCAAGACACTATCCATTCCGTTCAGCTGCTCTCCCAGGTCCTTTGCTGTCTCTGACAGAATTGCAATGTCATCGGCGAACCTCAAAGTTTTTATTTCTTCACCATGGATTTTAATACCTACTCCGAATTTTTCTTTTGTTTCATTCACTACTTGCTCAATATACAGATTGAATAACACCGGGGATAGGCTACAACACCGTCTCACTCCCTTCCCAACCACTGCCTCCCTATCATGCCCCTCGACTCTTGAAACTGCCATCTGGTTTCTGTACAAATTGCAAATAGCCTTTCGCTCCCTGTATTTTACCCTTGCCATCTTTAGAATTTGAAAGAGAGTATTCCAGTCAACATTGTCAAAAGCTTTCTCTAAGTCTACAAATGCTAGAAACGTAGGTTTTGCCTTTCCTTAATCTATTTTCTAAGATAAGTCGTAAGGTCAGTATTGCCTCACGTGTTCCAACATTTCTACGGAATCCAAACTGATTTTCGCCGAGGTCATCTCCTAACAGTTTTTCCATTGTCTGTAAAGAATTCGCGATAGTATTTTGCAGCTGTGACTTATTAAACTTATAGTTCGGTAATTTTCACATCTGTCAACACCTGCTTTCTTTGGGATTGGAATTATTATATTCTTCTTGAAGTCTGAGGGTATTTCGCCTGTCTCATACATCTTGCTCACCAGACGGTAGAGTTTTGTCAGGGCTGGCTCTTTAAAGGCTATCAGTAGTTCTAATGGGATGTTGTCTACTTCCGGGGCCTTGTTTTGGCTTAGGTCCTTCAGTGCTCTGTCAAACTCTTCACGCAGTATCGTATCTCCCATTTCATCTTCATCCACGTCCTCTTCCATTTCCATAATATTGTTCTCAAGTACATCGCCCTTGTATAGACCCTCTATATACTCCTTCCACTTTTCTGCTTTCCCTTCTTTGCTTAGAACTGGGTTTCCATCTGAGCTCTTGATATTCATGCAAGTCGTTCTCTTTTCTCCAAAGGTCTCTTTAATTTTCCTGTAGGCAGTATCTATCTTACCTCTAGTGAGATAAGCCTCTACATCCTTACATTTGTCCTCTAGCCGTCCCTGCTTAACCATTTTGCACTTCACTTATAGGATAACGGCGCGAAATTGTGATTTATTATTACAAATTTAAGTTTTTCATTTGACTCACCCTCGTAGTATATGTTGTCACACTGCCATACGGCATGTGATGCTATTTTATGGGAACATCGTAGTTTGTGGTTATACCCCATTGTGACTCTCACTAATTTCCTACAGTTCTGCTTCAACAGCACTTTGCCTAATTTTATTTCTGTGTGTTTTTTACTGTTCGCACAACGCCAGACCGAAACCCAGTAGAACACTTTTGTTAAGACTTTGAACGTCAACGTTGCTCAGAATTCCTTCGTCCTAAATCACTGTCTACTCTGGCTTCGGCTCTTGAGAAAGAATGGACTGCCATTCCCCCACAGGGATTCAGAAATTTGACTGAAACTGTTCCCAGCAGATTCAAGGCTTGCGCATGAAAGGCAGCAGAACTTCTGTTTCTAACACAGCTGTGGAATATGTACTGAATTTAAACATAGTGACCTACGATGAATTTTCTTTGATTTTTTCAAAATAGTGATATGATGTTGGAAATAAACCACTATGGGCTTATCAGTTATGCTGTCAATATTAAAAATCTGTGGGTACCCTGATTTTAAAATTTAAGAAAACTAAACTTTCACGTATGTTAGTCGAGCTGTAGACAGTCTCTACCGTCTTCGATCTCAACACTGGCTTGAATTCCATTTGACTGAGCAACATGTTCCATAACAGTACTTACGAGATGAGAAAAACTACAAAAGATTCATCTTTGTGTAGGATTTGCCCTACTTTTGAAATGTGGCAGACTGCCAGAGAGAATATGTAATCTACACCAATGTTGGAGTTTGACTTGTGAATGGTCGGAAGGAAAGATTGATTCATTCCCACATTTGTACCGTCAATCATTTGTTCCGTCATTTCTTTGTTCATTCATTTATTCATTACTTAATTCCAAACTTAAATTAGTATCTGATGGTGACCCACTGTCACTATCATACAATTATACCTAAATGATTACACATCTGCCTGTACATGACTGCTACAATCAACAGACAGGTCGTTGATGCTACCATATGTTTACCCTTTGCCATTGGAGAGAGGACGAGGGCGTGGGTGGACCAGCCGCCAGCGCTGCACCCGAAGATGGTGACGTTGTCGGGGTCGCCTCCGAAGCTGGAGATGTTGTCCCGAACCCACTGCAGCGCCAACACCTGGTCCTTGAAGCCCATGTTACCAGGAACCACGTTGTCCCCTGTACTCAGGAAACCTGCAACAAAGTGAATACATACAATGCTGGTCGTTAAAGTTGCGACACGTGTAAGATAGCAAACAATACCAGTGTAGCAGCAAGAATGCATGATTACACTACTGTCCATTAAAATTGCTACACCACGAAGATGACGTGCTACAGACGCGAAACTTAACCGAAAGGAAGAAGATGCTGTGATATGCAAATGATTAGCTTTTCAGAGGATTCACACAAGGTTGGCGCCGTTGGCGACACCTACAACGTGCTGACATGAGGAAAGTTTCCAACCGATTGCTCATACACAAACAGCAGTTGAACGGCGTTCCCTGGTGAAACGTTGTTGTGATGCCTCGTGTAAGAAGGGGAAATGCGTACCATCACGTTTCCGACTTTGATAAAGGTCGGATTGTAGCCTATCGCGATTGTGGTTTAACGTATCGCGACATTGCTGCTCGCGTTGGTCGAGATCCAATGACTGCTAGCAGAATATGGAATCGGTGGGTTCAGGAGTGTAATACGGAACGCCGTGCTGTATCCCAACGGCCTCGTATCACTAGCAGTCGTGATGACAGGCATCTTATCCGCATGACTGTAACGGATCGTGCAGCCATGTCTCGATCCCTGAGTCAACAGATGGGGACGTTTGCAAGACAACAACCATCTGCACTAACAGTCCTATGACGTTTTCAGCAGCATGGACTATCAGCTCGAAGACCATGGCTGCGATTACCCTTGACGCTGCACCACAGACTGGAGCGCCTGCGATGGTGTACTCAACGACGAACCTGGGTGCACGAATGGCAAAACGTCATATATTTTCGGATGAATCCAGGTTCTGTTTACAACATCATGATGGTCGCATCCGTGTTTGGCGACATCGCGGTTAAAGCACATTGGAAGCGTGCATTCGTCATCTGCGTACTGGCGTATAACCCGGCGTCATGGTATGGGGTGCCATTGGTTACACGTCTCGGTCACCTCTTGTTGCATTGACGGCACTTTGAACAGTGGACGTTACATTTCAGATGTGTTATGACCCGTGGCTCTACCCTTTATTCGATCTCTGCGAAACCTTACATTTCAGGAGGATAATGCACGACAGAATGTTGCAGGGTCTTGTACGGACCTTTCTGGATACAGAAAATGTTAGACTGCTGCCCTGGCCAGCACATTCTCCAGATCTATCACCAATTGAAAACGTCTGGTCAATGGTAGCCGAGCAACTGGCTCGTCACAATACGCCACTCACTACTCTTGATGAACTGTGGTATAGTGTTGAAGCTGCATGGGCAGCTGTACCTGTACACGCCATCCAAGCTCTGTTTGACTCAATGCCCAGGCGTATCAAGGCCGTTATTAAGGTCAGAGGTGATTTTTCTGGATACTGATTTCTCAGAATGTATGCACCCAAATTGCGTGAAAATGTAATGACATGTCAGTTCTAGTATAATATATTGGTCCAATGAATACCCGTTTACCATCTATATTTCTTCTTGGTGTAGCAATTTTAATGGCCAGTAATGTAAAGTTGCAGCTAATCTGGGATATATATGGTGAGAAAATTCAGTACACAGATCTGGCATCCAGCAATAAATTTTCACAGGGCAGTGACTCCGTCACTGCAATTCGCATTGGAGGTGTGGCGGTGGGACTTGTAGTCCCGTACCACCCTCTGACGGTGATAGTACTACATGAGTCAGGCAGAAAAATTTTGCCTAACATGTGCGGGTGAAAGTGTGGCGGTGGGACTTGTGGTCCCGTACGCCAGGGCAGGGGTGGGATGTCGAATTTTTCTTGTACGACAGATAAATATATGGCATTCAATACTATTCCGACTACGAGAGCTATCCAGAAAGCAGATTATGTTTTCACCTGCAGCAACAATGGGTGTTGTCTGAGCGTTTGTCCGTTCAGTCGGCATCCAGCCATGTCAACGTGAGGAATCTGTCGTTTCCAATTACTTCACAATAAAAGTTTTACACTGATGTACACTGTTAGTATGAGTGACATAAAAGTAGATATCTTAGGTGTTGCGAAACAACTCAAATCACTTAAGAAAGGTAAGTCTTCTGGTCCAGATGGTATACCAATCAGGTTCCTTTCAGAGTATGGAGACACAATAGCAATCATACACAAACGCTCACTCGACGAAAGGTCTGTTCCTAAAGCCTGGAAAGTAGCACAGGTCATACCAATATTCAAGAAAGGAAACACGAGTAACCCACTGAATTACAGACCCATATCACTGACCTCAATTTGCAGTAGGATTTTGGAGCATATACTGTACTCGAACATTATGAATCACCTTGAAGAAAATGACTTATTGATACATAACCAACATGGATTCAGAAAATATCGTTCTTGTGCAACACAGATAGCTCTTTATTCCCATGAAGTAATGAGTGCTGTCGACAAGGATCTCAGATCGATTCCATATTCGTAGATTTCCAAAAGGCTTTTGATACAGTTCCTCACAAGCGACTATTAATCAAGGTGCGTGCATATTGGAGTATCGTCTCAGTTATGTGACTGGATTCGTGGTTTCCTCTCAGAGAGGTCACAGTTCGTAGCAATAGACGGTAAATCATCGAGTAGAACAGAAATAATTTCTGGCGTTCCGCAAGGTAATTTCCTAGGCCCTCTGCTTTTCCTGATTTACATAAATGATCTAGGTGATAATCTCAGCAGCCGCTTTAGATTGTTTGCAGATGACGCTGTAATTTACCGCCTTGTAAAATCATCAAACGATCAATTCCAATTACAAAATGATCTAGAGAGAACTTCTGTATGGTGCGAAAAGTGGCAATTGGCACTAAGCAAAGAAAAGTGCGAGGTCATCCACATGGGTACTAAAAGAAATCCGATAAATTTTGGGTATACGAGAAATCGCACAAATCTAAGGGCTGTCAATTTGACTAAATAACTAGGAATTACAATTATGAGCAACTCAAGTTGGAAAGACCACATAGATAATACTGTGGGGAAGGCGAAATAGAGACTGCGCTTTGTTGGCAGAACACTTAGAAGATGCGGCAAACCCACTAAAGAGACAGTCTACATTACACTTGTCCGTCCTCTGCTGGAATATTGCTGCTCGGTGTGGGATCCTTACCAGGTTGGATTGACGGAGGACATCGAAAAAGTGCAAAGAAGTGCAGCTCGTTTCGTGTTTTCGCGCAATAAGCGTGAGAGTGTCACTGATATGATACGCGAGTTGGGGTGGCAGTCACTGAAACAAAGGCGGTCTCCTTTCAAAAATGGCTCTGAGCACTATAGGACTTAAAATATGAGGTCATCAGTCCCCTAGAACTTATAACTATTTAAATCTAACTAACCTAAGGACATCACACACATCCATGCCCTACGCATGACTCGAACCTGCGACCGTAGCGGTCACGCGGTTCCAAACTGAAGCGCCTAGAACCGCTCGGCCACACAGGCCGGCGCGGTGTCCTTTGCCGCGCGATCTATTTACGAAATTTCAATCACCAGCTTTCTCTTCTGAATGCGAAAATATTTTGATGACACCCACCTACTGAAGGAGAAATGATCATCATAATAAAATAACAGAAATCAGAGCTCTAACGGAAAGATTTAGGTGTTCCTTTTTCCCACGCGCCGTTCGAGAGTGGAATGGTAGAGAAGTAGTATGAAAATGGTTCGATGAACCCTCTGCCAGGCACTTAAGTGTGAATTGCAGAGTAATCATGTAGATGTAGATGTAGGTGACAAAATTCATGGGGCAGCGATGTGGCCGTGCGGTTCTAGGTGCTACAGTCTGGAACCGCGAGACCGCTGCGGTCGCAGGTTCAAATCCTGCCTCGGGCATGGATGTGTGTGATTTCCTTAGGTTAGTTAGGTTTAAGTAGTTCTAAGTTCTAGGGGACTGATGACCACAGATGTTAAGTCCCATAGTGCTCAGAGCCATTATGTGATCTACCCATCTAATCTTCAGCATTCTTCTGTAGCACCAAATTTCGAAAGCTATTCTCTTCTTGTTCAAACTATTTGTCGTCCACGTTTCACTTCCATACATTGCTACACTCCATACAAATACTTTCAGAAACGACTTCCTGGTTTTAAATCTATACTCGATGTTAACAAATATCTCTTCTTCAGAAACGCTTTCCTTGCCATTGCCAGTCTACATTTTATATCCTCTCTACTTCGACCATAATCAGTTATTTTGCTCCCCAAATACCGAAATTCCTTTACTACTTTAAGTGTCTCATTTCCTAATCTCATTCCCTCAGCATCACCCGACTTAATTCGACTACATTCCATTATCCTCGTTTAGCTTTTGTTGATGTTCCTCTTATATCCTCCTTTCAAGACACTATCCATTCCGTTCAACTACTCTTCCAAGCCCTTTGCTGTCTCTGACAGAATTACAATGTCATTGGTGAACCTCAAAGTTCTTATTTCTTCTCCATGGATTTTAATTCCTACTCCGAATTTTTCTTTTGTTTCATTCACTACTTGCTCAATATACACATTGAATAACACCGGGGATAGGCTACAACACTGTCTCACTCCCTTCCCAACCACTGCTTCCCTATCATGCCCCTCGACTCTTGTAACTGCCATCTGGTTTCTGTACAAATTGCAAATAGCCTTTCGCTTCCTGTATTTTACCCCTCCCACCTTTAGAATTTGAAAGAGAGTATTCCAGTCAACATTGTCAAAAGCTTTCTCTAAGTCTACAAATGCTAGAAACGTAGGTTTGCCTTTCCTTAACCTTTCTTCTAAGATAAGTCGTAGGGTCAGTATTGCCTCACGTGTTCCATTATTTCTACGGAATCCAAACTGATCTTCCCTGAGGTCGACTTCTACCAGTTTTTCCAATCGTCTGTAAAGAATTCGCGATAGTATTTTGCATCCGTGACTTATTAAACTGATAGTTCGGTACTTTTCACACCCGTCAACGCCTGCTTTCTTTGGGATTGGAATTATTATATTCTTCTTGAAGTATGAGGGTATTTCACCTGTCTCACACATCTTGTTCATCATATGGTAGAGGTCTGTCAGGACTGGCTCTCCCAAGGCCGTCAGTAGTTCTAATGGAATGTTCTCTACTCCTGGGGCCTTGTTTCGACTCAGGTCTTTCAGTGCTCTGTCAAATTCTTCACGCAGTATCGTATCTCCCATTTCATCTTCATCTACATCCTCTTCCATTTCCATAATATTGGCCTCAAGAACATCGCCCTTGTATAGACCCTCTATATACTCCTTCCAACTTTCTGCTTTCTCTTCTATGCTTAGAACTGGGTTTCCATCTGAGCTCTTGATATTCATACAAGAGGTTCTCTTTTCTCCAAAGGTCTCTTTAATTTTCCTGTAGGCAGTATCTATCTTACCCCTAGTGAGATAAACCTCTACATTTTTACATTTGTCCTCTAGCCATCCCTGCTTAGCCATTTTGCACTTCCTGTCGATCTCATTTTTGAGACGTTTGTATTCCTTTTTGCCTGCTTCATTTACTGCATTTTTATATTTTCTCCTTTCATCAATTACACTCAATATTTCTTCTGTTACCCAAGGATTTCCACTAGCCCTCGTCTTCTTACCTACTTGATCCTCTGCTGCCTTCACTACTTCATCTCTCAAAGCTACCCATTCTTCTTCTACTGTATTTCCGAAACTTCGCTAATTTTGATTTCAGTTCTTAATCTAGCTTCCAATGTCTTTGTTATCGTAGCACGTGGTAAATACGTGTCTGAGAACCTTACGTTCGCAGGCCGTGTCTCATAGTAATGCATCCTGACTAATTTGGTTAATTTAGGCATAATTTTTGTTTGTGATGACCACTTGTTAGCGCATTGTGACAATCGTTACATGTCATAGTTATTCTCGGCGTAAAACTTCCAAATTAGTTTCATAATTTCGTGAACGGTGCAATTATTAACAGTTCATTTTTATCAATGAATTCTTGTTCACTTGTTTCGGGTACTGAAGCCAAGTGATCGACTGTTTGCTGACCATGTGGATACTGGTGAGGTTTTTCCTTTACTCTTATATTTGTCTTGAATCTGTATGACAAGTGCACATGTGCGTGAATGTCGCTATTGAAAGATTCTTCTGACCCTTCCATAATTAACGATCAATCCTGCCGGGGTCTCCAAAACCCAGTTGTAAATGTAATTTCATAGCTCAGCCGAGAAGGATATTAAGAACAGCAACCATCACCCATTTATTAGTTATTTAGCTTAATAGTTTGTTCAGTTGAGTCTTGAATAAACGTGATATTTTTACAAGAGCACATATTTAATATTCAATACGAGGATTGCCGCACGGGATTAGCCGAGCGGTCTAAGGCGCTCCAGTCATGGACTGTGCGGCTAATCCCGGCGGAGATTCGAGTCCTTCCTCGGGCATGGGTGTGTGTGTTTGTCCTTAGGATACTTTAGGTTAAGTAGTGTGTAAGTTTGGGGACTGATGAACTTAGCAGTTAAGTCCCATAAGATGTCACACACACGTAATACGAGGATTGGATCTTTAATGGAGGCAACTATTTATTTACAGCTGGTACAAAATAGATACGTGTTTCAAAGTTTTACTGACCTTTGAAGTAGTCACCAGCATTGTGTATAAGCTGTTGCCAGCGATGTGGAAGTCGTAGGATACTCTTAGCGGTGCCAGTTGTGTTGACAGTTGAATCAGCGCGGTCTATTGCCAGACGAATTCGTAACAGTTCTGAAGCGAAGCCCTCAAGTGTTTCCTTCAGTTTAGAAATCGAGTTGAACTCACGAGGGCTTAAGTCAGGGGAGTGCAGTAGATGGTTTAGCACTTAGCAGCCCCATCAGTCAAACAAATCAGTAACAGCTCGCACTGTCCGTGCTTGAGCATTGTCCTACAAAATGATGGTCAGGTCCTGCAGAAAGTGTCATCACTTCTGTCTCTATGCTGTTCATTTTTGGAACAAAAGCTGCGACGTGCCTTCCGTATCAGCGATGACGACAACTTGGAATCGGAGTTGAAGTTTTTAAAGAGGACAGGGCTTTTAGGCGGAATATAAACCACGCTAATAAAAATGACGAGGAACCGCCTTCTCACTCGGTTAGGTTACCTTTCGTCTCTGGGCTCACTGACTGCATAAGCAGGATTCTAGAGAAAAACGGTATCCGAACATCTTTCTTTAATCAAAGCAAAATAAAAGATTTTTTCTGACGAAAACCCGATGCACGTGACAGTCTCCACATTGCAGGTGTCTATCGAGTGACATGTGGCTGCGGCACAGTCTATATAGGCGAAACGGGAAGAACTGTTAGAGAAAGCTTTAACGAACACGAACGACACACGCTACTAAAACAAAATGTAAAATCGGCAGTGGCGGAACATCATGAGAACTGTGGCTCAGACATCGATTTAAATGACGTACGTATGCTGGTGAAGGTTCGAGAAGCGGGTGAAATTTCCAAGAACGCATGTAATTTGAATAGAGGGGACGGCTATAGGGTTCCGGCATCTTGGCTTCCCGCCATCAAGGAAGAAAATACGCGGCCACGGCGTGCGAGCGACAGAAACAACGCGCTGCAGGTCGCCTCGGCGAAGGAAAATATTATGCGTAAACATTCCCCCTCTCCAGCTCTGTCCGTTTCGCATGTAGCCAATGATGACGGCCAGACAATAGCAGTAGGAGGAACTTCAGCCAGTATCCATTCTCCAGCCGAAGTGTGGAATAGTGTCTTTCTATCCAATGACGATGGGCCACCAATAGTATCCACAAGAGTTTAGCGAATAACGCCCCGTCTTGTGCGTAAGTGGAGGAATATTAGCCTATGACGATGGCCCACCAACGGTAGCCACAAGAATTTTAACCAATACTCCCACTTCTGCAGCACGAACGCGGCAAAACTCCCCTTTATAAGAGAACGCGACGCTAGTCTCTGGACATCGGAAGATGCTGAAGAAGGTCCCAGCAGAGGGGTCGAAACGTCGATTATTTTTAGAGGAAATATGACGCGGCCTAACAACCCAGAAGATTTTAACTTTAGTGACAAAGGCCACGAAAGCCTGCAGACTTACATGTGACATCTTGTTTGCATCTGTAAGTGAAATATATTCTGTTACTTTCTGAATCATCCTCGTATATCCGAGCATATAGTGTGGATCTTGTCAATTTGACATTTGTTGTGTGCTGCCCATACGTGTCGCCACATGCCGCAGTTTGAAAGGCCAGCATAGCAGATACGTGTGGAACTAATACAATATAAAGTTCCCATCGGTTTCTTCCTGTATAATTAATACATAAAAATTTGATTCCATGTAATATTATCTACTTTTTGTGTGGCTATACCTGTTTAGAAGTACATTATTTTCATTTGTTGAGTTTACACCGCTTGTTCTCTGCTTGTCTGCGACATGTCTTATAAAAACATGTTGTAGTCGTAATATATCGCGTGGCGCATTCAAAGGTAATCTGCCTCCCCACTGAATGAGAATGCAATATTCAGACATCTGAAATAAACAGCTACAACAGTGGGGAGTTTTATGCAATAATCGATTAATAGCATTCCTCTGTCGGCATTTCAGTTTACTTTATCGGTAATATTAGACGTTTCTCTTTGCGGTCTGCAAAATGACTTTCTCGGTAGTAGAAAGAATTGAAATTATGGAAACATATGTAAAAACAGGTTCGATTGAGGAAACTCGAGAAATTTTCGGGGTCAAGTACCCGGATAGAGGATGTTGTGGCTAGAGCAAACCAAAGACTGCGATTCACTGGCAGAACACTTAGAAGCTGCAACAGATCTACTAAAGAGACTGCTTACACTACACTTGTCCGCCCTATTCTGGAGTATTGCTGTGCGGTGTGGGATCCGTACCAAGTGGGACTGACGGATGATATTGAAATGCTCAAAGAAGGGCGGCTCGTTTTGTATTATCGCGAAATAGGGGAGATAGTGCCACAGACATAATACGTGAATTGGACTGGTAATCATTAAAACAAAGGCGTTTTTCGTTGCGACGGGATCTTCTCACGAAATTTCAATCACCCGGTTTCTCCTCCGATTGCGAAAACGTTCTGTTGGCACCCACCTATATAAGGAGAAATGATCATCACAATAAAATAAGGGAAATCAGGGCTCGCACAGAAAAAGTTAAGTGCTCGTTTTTCCCGCGCGCCATTCGAGAGTGGAAGGGTAGAGAGACAGTTTGAAGGTGGTTCATTGAACCCTCTGCTAGGCACTTAATTGTGAATAGAAGAGTAATACGTAAATGTAGATGTAGATGTACCAGCAAATAGAGCAATACAGAGTCTGCATAAAAATTGGCGCACCAATGATCCATGTAAAATGTAAAAGAACACAGTTTTGCTTCAGTTCGCACACCATAAGTTAATGCAGACATTCGCTGAAGAATTATTCAGAACCCAAAGAAGTCTACACGTAAACTGGCCAGCAGGCGCATGAAAGTTGGACGAGTTGCCAGGGAATACTGAAAAGTCTTAATTTGAAGCCATATCGTATAACGGTTGTGCAGCAATTACAGAAGGATGACAGTCATAAACGTGTAGATTACTGCAGCTGGCTTTTGAATAACATAAACGATGTGATTCTTCAGTTTCTCCCGGCGTATTTGTTGCTCGAACAGTCCACGTGTATACTGCCGGTCCATAGTGTCCAACGGGCATAATATTTCGGCGATCAGACATGTGGCCATCCTCAGGCGCGCTGACGAACTGAGCTCCTGAGGGCGGGCGGCCGTCTTAAATCCCTTCCCCTCGCGAGGCGCTCTCTCCGCGGTCCGCGCCCGTGGTCGGTGAGGCGCTGGCGTCGGCGTCCGTGGTGGCGTCAGTGTAATGGGCTTGTCCGCGCTAGTCGCCCGTTAGTTTACTTTGCTGAGCGTCTTTTTATGGTAATTAGACTCAAAGATGGTTACCACACCCTGCTGAGGTCGTAGCCGCAATCTGGGTTGATGAGTTCGTCCCTGGTACGAATTTTGATAGCCCCTCTAACGACGCTGTCCCAGTATTTAGATGTCTGTGCCAGGACACTGGTTTATTGGTAGCCCATTTCGTGATATTCGGACAAACAGTGCTCTGCTACCGCCGACTTATTTGGATGTTTCAGTCGAGTGTGCCTTTGATGTTCTCGGCAACGATCTTCGATGGTGCGTACGGTCTGTCCAAAATAAGTCTTCCCACATCGACACGGAATCTGGCATACGCCGGCCTTCTGTAAACCGAGATCGTCTTTGACACTTCCCAATAATTCTCGCGTTTTATTTGGTGGGCAAAAGACAGTTCCTACTCGGTGTTTCCTCAATATTCGTCCTGCGCCAGTATACGGTACACAGGGTGTTACAAAAAGGTACGGCCAAACTTTCAGGAAACATTCCTCACACACAAATAAAGAAAAGATGTTATGCGGACATTGTGGTGTCACCGCCAGACACCACACTTGCTAGGTGGTAGCCTTTAAATCGGCCGCGGTCCGGTAGTATACGTCGGATCCGCGTGTCGCCACTATCAGTGATTGCAGACCTAGCGCCGCCACACGGCAGGTCTAGGCTAGAGAGACTCCCTAGCACTCGCCTCAGTTGTACAGCCGACTTTGCTAGCGATGGTTCACTGCCTACTTACGTTCTCATTTGCCGAGACGATAGTTCAGCATAGCCTTCAGCTACGTCATTTGCTACGACCTAGCAAGGCGCCATTATCAGTTACTATTGATATTATGAATCATGTACCGTCAAGACCGACGTTCATCATTAATGGATTAAAGTTAAGTATTCCACCAGATACGTCCGTTTTTCGAAAGTCTAATTTCCTTGTCCTGTTCCAGACGTCACGCCAGCCTGCGTGAGCTAAAACGCGTGCCTTTCGGCCTCCTCTAGTAACACGGTGTTGGCTCTCCTGCCAACCACAACAGACATGTGTCCGGAAACGCTTAATTTCCATGTTAGAGCTCATTTTAGTTTCGTCAGTATATACTATACTTCCTCGATTCACCGCCAGTTGGCCCAATTGAAGGAAGGTAATGTTGACTTGGGTGCTTGTGTTGACATGCGACTCATTGCTCTACAGTACTAGCATCAAGCACATCAGTACGTGGCATCAACAGGTTAGTGATCATCACAAACGTGGTTTTGCAGTCAGTGCAATGTTTACAAATGCGGAGTTGGCAGATGTCCATTTGATGTATGGATTAGCACGGGGCAATAGCCGTGGCGTGGTACGTTCGTATCGAGACAGATTTCCAGAACGAAGGTGTCCCGACGGGAAGACGTTCGAAGCAATTGATCGGCGTCTTAAGGAGCACGGAACATTCCAGCCTATGACTCGCGACTGGGGAAGACCTAGAACGACGAGGACACCTGCAATGGACGAGGCAATTGTTCGTGCAGTTGACGATAACCCTAATGTCAGCGTCAGAGAAGTTGCTGCTGTACAAGGTAACGTTGTCCACGTCACTGTATGGAGAGTGCTACGGGAGAACCAGTTGTTTACTTACCATGTACAGCGTGTGTCTGCAAATGGTTCATCCAACAATGTGTCAATCCTCATTTCAGTGCAGATGTTCTCTTTACGGATGAGGCTTCATTCCAACGTGATCAAATTGTAAATTTTCACAATCAACATGTGTGGGCGGACGAGAATCCACACGCAATTGTGCAATCGCGTCATCAACACAGGTTTTCTGTGGTGATGTCTTGATTGGGCCCCATGTTCTTCCACCTACGCTCAATGGAGCACGTTATCATGATTTCATACGGGATACTCTACCTGTGATGCTAGGACATGTGCCTCTACAAGTACGACACAACATGTGGTTCATGCACGATGGAGCTCCTGCACATTTCAGTCGAAATGTTCGTACGCTTCTCAACAACAGATTAGGTGACTAATGGATTTGTAGAGGCGGACGAATTGCGTGGCCTCCACGCTCTCCTGACCTCAACCGGACATTTTGAACATTTCCTGTAAGAAAGTGTTTGAAGTCACGCTGGTACGTTCTGTTGCTGTGTGTTTCCATTCCATGATTAATGTGATTTGAAGAGAAGTAATTAAATGAGCTCTAACATGGAAAGTAAGCGTTTCCGGCCACGTGTCCACATATTTTCTTTCTTTGTGTGTGAGGAATGTGTCCTGAAAGTTTGGCCGTACCTTTTTGTAATACCCTGTATAGGCAGTGGCTATCTCTTTCTCCGTGACTTCTTCCGTCTCCACACGCTGTACTGTAGAGGTGGGGTGGAGAGCGCGTCTCATCTGCCATTCCGAGTAGCCGTTTTTCCGGAATACAGTTTCTAGGTGTTCCAGCTCTTTGGGCAGAATCTCTGCATCAGAGATGGTGCGCGCCCTGTGCACCAGTGTTTTTAGCACCGCATTTCTCTGCGCAGGGTGGTGGCAGCTATCTGCTTGCAAATAGAGGTCGGTGTGCGTTTTCTTCCTGTACAGCCCATGGCCTTGGGTGCCATCCGCTCTTCTTACGAGCATGATGTTCAGGAATGGTAATCTTCCTTCTGCTTCGGCCTCCATAGTGATTTTGATGTTCGGGAGTATGGCGTTGAGGTGTCTAAGGAAGTCTACGAGCTTGTCCCTTCCATGGGGCTCGAGCAGGAACGTGTCATCCACGTAACGTAGAAAACAAGTAGGTTTCCATTTGGATGACGCCAAAGCTTCCTCCTCGAAGTACTCCATATAGAAATTCACGACCACAGGCTAGAGTGGGCTCGTCATTCCGACTCCTTCTGTTTGTTCATAGAAAGAGAAAATACGTGGAGGTCAGAATGTGCTTGAAAAGGTCGGTCGTCTTCTCGTCACATTTCTGCGCAGTAAGCTCAACTGACTCGAAGAGGCACCCTGGTGAAAAACTCACCAGCATATCTGAGTATTTCCATCACATAATGAGTGATGGTTTCATCTTTCTAGTCATGTGAATTCGTAGAACACGAAGTACTGGGCAACCGAGAACCCTAGCATTGTGTGTCAGCAACCACTCTATGACGAAATAATCGGCGTTTGGTGCGTTGTAACGAGCAACATTAGACCTATATTTTTTTGACACGGTTGCATATAAAGAAATTTTTGATACATTTTATGCTCAGCTCACTGAATACTGCTTCTTACAACAAGGTGGGACAACATACTGCACGCCTAACGTATCCCTGGAACGAGTCGACGATGTCTTCACTGAGGAGAAGTTGCAGCATTAGAAAATTGCACCGAAATGCAGGAAGATCTGCAGCGGATAGGCACTTGGGGCAGGAAGTGGCTACTGAACCGTAACATAGACAAATGTAATGTATTGCGAATACATAGAAAGAAGGATCCTTTATTGTATGATTATATGATAGCGGAACAAACACTGGTAGCAGTTACTTCTGTAAAATATCTGGGAGCGATTTGAAGTGGAATGATCATATAAAATTAATTGTTGGTAAGGCGGGTGCCAGGTTGAGATTCATTGGGAGAGTCCTTAGAAAATGTGGTCCATCAACAAAGGAGGTGGCTTACAAAACACTCGTTCGACCTATACTTGAGTATTGCTCATCAGTGTGGGATCCGTACCAGATTGGGTTGACGCAGGAGATAGAGAAGATCCAAAGAAGAGCGGCGCGTTTCGTCACAGGGTTATTTGGTAACCGTGATAGCGTTACGGAGATGTTTAGCAAACTCGAGTGACAGACTCTGCAAGAGAGGCGCTCTGCATCGCGGTGTAGCTTGCTGTCCATGTTTCGAGGGTGCGTTTCTGGATGAGGTATCGAATATATTGCTTCCCCCTGCTTATACCTCCCGAGGAGATCACGGACGTAAAATTAGAGAGATTCGAGCGCGCACGGAGGCTTTCCGGCAGTCGTTCTTCCCGTGAACCATACGCGAGTGGAAAAGGAAAGGGAGGTAATGACAGTGGCACGTAAAGTGCCCTCCGCGACACACCGTTGAGTGACTTGCGGAGTATAAATGTAGATGTAGATGTAGGATCGAAATGCCAGTAAACATTTATGGCCACCACATTCGTCGGACGTAGCAACATGTGATTTTCAGTTGCAGGGACATTTGAGGAACACGATCTATGAAATAAATCTATACCCAATACTTCACTGAAAGGCAACATCAGCCGTGAATTGCTGCCACTGATATCCGAACTTGCCGGCCGGAGTGGCCGAGCGGTTAAAGGCGCTACAGTCTGGAACCGCACGACCGCTACGGTCTCAGGTTCGAATCCTGCCTCGGGCATGGATGTGTGTGATGTCCTTAGGTTAGTTAGGTTTAAGTAGTTCTAAGTTCTAGGGGACTTATGACCACAGCAGTTGAGTCCCATAGTACTCAGAGCCATTTGAGCCATATCCGAACTTTACGCCGGGTGTATCTGAATATGATTAAATGTGCACAGCTCCCTATTGATGTTACAAGGAGTCACTCTCAACATCTTCTATAAATGTATTTTTCACTGTGTTTTTTATTCTAAATAAGTGGTAAGTTCATTTCAGTTCTTCGTTTCTGTAATTTCACTGTAGGTTATATCCTTTATACTGACACGGACTACTCTCATCTGCGCCACCCTGTATTAGTAGATAACGTATTAGATTTACATGTTTATCGTATTTTGAGCTTAGTATAACACCAATAGTGCGAAGCAGGCTAATGACTGAAAATAGATAACACAGAGTCCGACAATTATACAAGCTGTACAACTTTGCTTCCGCCGTTTTTTCACCAACATTTGAGTCTTTGATGAAACAAATTGGTTACACATGTATCATTCAAAATATTTTCCATCGCTGGTCACTACTTTCTCCGATCTTTCGGCCTTTGTACGAATCCAGCGTCGAAAAAATTGTTCATCTTTTGAAGCGATCCACAAATCGATCCAATTTGTGACTTCTTCATGAGATCGGAAGTGTTGGTCAGCCAGGCCGTGCGCCATTGATCTAGACAGGTGATAGTCAGAGGGAGCAATGTCTGGAGAATACGGCGGGTGGGGTGTGACTTCCCATTTCAACGTTTCGACCTCTTTTGCGACGTGGGGTCGATCGTTGTCGTGCTGCAAAATCCCTTTACCGTGCCTCTCGCTGTATTGCGGCCTTTTTCTTTCAATGCTCTGCTCAGACGTATTAATTGCGTTCGATAACTAGCACCTGTGATTGTTTCACTTGGTTTTAACACCTCATAGAACACGATGCCGAGCTGGTCCCACTAAATGCAGAGCATGATCTTGGAGCCGTTAATATTCGGTTTGGTAGTCGACGTGGAAGCATGGCCAGGATATGCCCATGATTTTTTGCATTTAGGGTTATCTAATGAACCGATTTTTCGTCCCCTGTCACAATGCGATGCAGAAATCCCTTCCGTTTTTGCCTCTGAAGCAACTGTTCACAAACACACGAACGCTGTTCAACGTCTCTTGGTTTCAGCTTACACTGGACTCAAGTTCCTTCTCTCTCAATTCTGCCCATAGCCTCGAGACGTTTTGAAATGGCTTGCTGTGTCACTCCCGCTAATCGTGCCAATTCTTCTTGAGTTTGACGAGAGTCTTCACTCAGCAATGTCTCCAGTTCTGCATCTTCGAAAACATTCTCTCTTCCACCGCTATGCTGGTCTACGACGTTAAAATCACTTTTCTCGAAGCGTTGAAACCACTCACGACACGTTCTTTCACTGACAGCGTCCTTACCGTACGTGCCTGAGAGCATTCGATGAGACTCAGCAGCTGGTTTCTTCATTAATGCAACAAAACAGTAACACCTCCCGCAAACGACGAGAATTAGGCTCGTAAACTGACATTTTCATTCAAGAACAACCTTTTGATGCAGACACAAATGTTTGAATGAGGTTATGTTGACCGAGGTCCAAGCCAACTGCCTGACGTCTGCGACCTGTTTCTTTTGACCGCTACTTACCTATCGGCAAACAGCGGAAGCCAAGTTGTACACTTTGTACCTTAAAACTAACTATTACGCGAAGTGTGTTAGACATTGGCTCCACAACGGTCGTGATAAACTTCAGTCACAGAACTCTCTGTTCTACCTGCTAACAATATTTTTGTTCTCTAAATAAATCCCTACGTTGTTACGGTTCTCGGCAGAATTTGAGTCGCAGCGCTTCGTATGGTTACCAGAAATTTTGTCATATGGTCTACTGCATGAACAACACACGGAAATGATGCATACCATCACAATATGTCTACAGCAACAATAAATAACATACATACTTAAACTACACGCTGTAATCCAAGATACAAAGGACAAGGATCAATGTCCGGGGTGTTCAAAAAGTCTCTCCGCAGTGCCGTATGATTGTTACCCGCAATGAATATACCGAAATGAAACTAAGTAAAATATAAGTTATTAATTTATTGAATATTAATTTTTACTTACAGATTTTCACATTAAATGTTTAAAGTGCCCCTCCCCCCCCCCCCCCCCCCCAGTTGTTGAATACACAACTCAATTCGTATGATCATGTTTACAAACACTAGTTGTAACATTTCTTTTGTAACAGAAGCAGTGAAAGTGGATATTGCAGTTTTCAATTCATCGATGGATTTAAGACGGTTTTTATAGACAGTTGCTTTCGCTGCACCCCAGAAGAAAAAATCAGGTGGTGTTAGGTCAGTGGCCTCTGAAATTATGCGATCACCAAAAACATCAGCAAGTAGTGACATTGAAACGCGAGCTGTATGCGCGGTTGCACCATCTTGTTGGAAATAACCGTTCAGTATTTCACTTAACACAAGTTCTCCTCTGAATGGGTACAGAATGTCACTGCAGTATCGTTGTGCGTTTACTGTTTCGTTGAAGAAAATATGGGATCCACAATCCGACGTCTAGAAATTGCAATCCAAACTCGTATTTTCACAGAATGAAGTGGTTCGTCATGAATACACAATGGATTTCCAGTACTGCACATACGACAATTTTGCGAGTTCATGTACCCGGATAAATGAAACCACACCTCATCAGTGAAAAACGTTCCATTAAGAATATCCCTTCCATTTTGTTGAACGAAATTTTTGAACCGTTGACAGTAATGCAGTCACTTGCCATGATCAGCATTTTCAGTTCTTGCACGACAGTCACTTTGTATAGGAAAAGTTCTAATATTTTCCTTACAGCTGTGTGGGCCGTTCCGACACTAACATCGGTTTCCTGGACGAGTTTTCTTACTCACTTGTTCGGACTCATGGACATTTTATCGGAAATATCGAGTAGTTCATCCTCGGACAAAACGATAGGGCGACCACCTCTCGGTGCATCTATCACTGAACCCGTACTTCGAAATTTGTTGATCAAATCTCGCACAGTATCGCGATGTGGGAGTTTTGTCTCCAGGGAAACTGAATTAAATGTTTGAGCACTTATTCGACTAAAAGCACACGTTCGTCAATGGTTAGCATTTTAACACTGACAAAAACGAAACAAACGAACAAAGAAACTAAACTTAAACGTTCACGCCAACACGTAACGACACACACCAAAGATACTACTGACGCTGGCTGAGATAAACGAAACAGTGGAATGCTGGGAGAGTCCACTTGAAGGGAAGTAACCATGGCAGGCGAACAATCATGCGGCACGCGCGCTAACAATCATGCGGCACTGTGGAGAGACTTTTTGAACACCCCATATGTGTTAAATACACTCTCAGGGGGAAAAAAACAAAAAAAAAAGGAAGACGACGCCGCCAGAAGCAATTATCCGAATGGGACGGAAATCGGTAGATGAGGTATACCGGGTGATCATAAAGTCAGTATAAATTTGAAAACTTAATAAACCACGGAATAATGTAGATAGGTAAAAATTGACACACATGCTTGGAATGACATGGGGTTTTATTAGAACCCCAAATTGCTAGACGCGTGAAAGATCTCTTGTGCACGTCGTTTGGTGATGATCGTGTGCTCAGCCGCCACTTTTGTCTTGCTTGGCCTTCCAGGTCCCCAGATCTCAGTCCGTGCGATTATTGGCTTTGGGGTTACCTGAAGTCGCAAGTGTATCGTGATCGACCGACATCTCTAGGGATGCTGAAAGACGACATCCGACGCCAGTGCCTCACCATAACTCCGGACATGCTTTACAGTGCTTTTCACAACATTATTCCTCGACTACAGCTATTGTTGAGGTATCATGGTGGACATATTGAGCATTTCCTGTAAAGAACATCAGCTTTGCTTTGCCTTACTTTGTTATGCTAATTATTGCTGTTCTGGATAGATGAAACGGCATCTGTCGGACATTTTTTGGACGTTTGTATTTTTTTTTCTTCTTATAGAACCCCATGTCATTCCAAGCATGTGTGTCAATTTGTACCTCTCTATCAGCATTATTCCGTGATTTATTCAGTTTTCAAATTTATACTGACTTTTTGATCACCGGTACATTGTAAGTAGGCTATTTAGGTTTTCTTATTGGTAACGCCACGTAGCGCTCTGTATGAAAATCACTGGCTGTGCTGTGTGCAGTCTGTGTCTAGTTTGCACTGTTGTCTACCATTGTAGTGTTGGGCAGCTGGATGTTAACAGCGCGTAGCGTTGCGCAGTTGGAGGTGAGCCGCCAGCAGTGGTGGATGTGGGGAGATAAATGGCGGAGTTTTGAAATTTGTGAGACTGGATGTCATGAACTGCTATATATATTATGACTTTTGATGACTATTAAGGTAAATACAGTGTTTGTTCTCTATTAAAATATTTCATTTGCTAACTATGCCTATCAGCAGTTAGTGCCTTCCGTAGTTTGAATCTTTTGTTTACTTCCGTAGTTTGAATCTTTTGTTTAGCTGGCAGTAGTGGCGCTCGCTGTATTGCAGTAGTTCGAGTAACCAAGATTTGTGTGAGGTAAGTGATTTGTGAAAGGTATAGGTTAATGTTAGTCAGGGTCATTCTTTTGTAGGGATTTTTGAAAGTCAGATTGCGTTGCGCTAAAAATATTGTGTGACAGTTTAGTGTTGATCAGAATAGGTAAAGAGCGAAATGTCTAAGTACGTTCAGTTCTGCTCAGCTGTTTGAAAATAAAATAATGTAAGAGGTTTATCAGCACAGTAATTCATTAATTTTTCTAAGGGGACGTTTGATATGTCGACCCTTAGCCGAGGATACCTCACTGGAATCTTCTGATTTTTTCTTGTAGTTTGTGCAATTAGTGCAGCCTTTGTTTATTGATAGCGCGTAATTGTAGAGAGAATTTCCTTTGTAGTTGCAGTTTTCATTCTTCTACAGTAAAACAGTTGTGGCATGCATGTAGATTTGCACCAAGTATTTCGCAGCTGCGCTTGCAATTAACGAGATATTATTTTCAATGCTATGTTAATGTGTTTTCTTATTTTGATCTTCAAATTGTGCTTTTCTGTGTTATCATGTGAAATATTGTGACAATAATGGCGTGTGAAAAACGTAATACTAGGCTCCAAAGTAAACTGAGAAATGACAGTGAAGACAAAAGCAGTGTGCTAGCGCCACCGTGTAGTGAATTAACTAATGTTCAAAGTAGTAATTTGGTAATTGTGCATAGGGAAATGGAGCGGGCTGCAAATAATGGTATAGGCAGTGAAACAATTAGTGAACAGGGAAGCATAATCGATCGATCGGTCGGCAATAGCTCGCCTCAGGAATCCGAAATGACAGGACACAATCTCGCAAATACTGTAGATTCAGGTTTTGGGTCCTCACCGTTTTCTCAAATAAGTCAAGACACATTTTCTGCTTTTCAAAATGCGAATATTGCCGGTTCAAATGCATTGCCGAATAGCACTGAGGAACATGTTTCAGACACCATTGCATTGTTATTACAATTAATGCAACAAATGGGACAAAAGCTTCAAAAGTTAGACACAATGGAACAAAATCTTCAAAAATTAGACACAATGGAACAAAATCTTCAAAAGTTAGACGCAATGGAACAACACCAGAGACAAACACAGCAACAGTTAGACGAAACGGTCCAGCATGCAGTTACGATTCAGGGAGAAATTCTCCACCACGCGACCGACAAGAAAGAAACTGCAGAAATTACCGACATGACGACAGACGATATAATCATTACGACAGACCTGAATTTCATCACATCTGGCGAGATTCAAACAGGGTTGGGCCCTCTCGACAAGGTGAATTTGTAGAAGTTAGGTCTCCTAATCCTAATAGCGACGCGCCAACAAAGAGACAGACAATGACTCGCACCGCAGGCAGCCGCGTGCGCCGGCTGGCTCAGAGAAAAATAACATAGACGCTAACCTTGAGAAAAATTCCAGTATTCTTTACCGACGTATACCGCATGATAATTGCGTTCAAGTTGAAACTCTGAGTACTATGAAGAGTAAAATATTGCACCACATTTACATGTAAAACCGTTTATTGAGAGATAATCTTTTTTTTTTTTGAACTTAGTCTTTGCTATAGAATTTTTCACTTTACATTACTAGTATGCTTTGTCAGACTTAGAATCTGTTAACATGCAACAATGTTTGAAGTTAAATATCCAGTCAAGAAGCAAGAGAACTTATTTAAACAGAAATTGCGAATGCATTGTTATAGTGAACAGACGACACAATGTTGTTATTTGTACATTCTTGCTTGTCAGTTGCACGATTACGTAACGACTATCAGGCTTACATACTTAGAACATATACCGGTACTGCTAATGAGATTTTAACGCAACATTTTGGTTTACTTGAAAATACATTCTGGATTTAAAGTACTTTCTGCGAGATACCAGATGACACAGTGATTAGTTTATGTGACAGCTACACGATCTTATCACGATGCTACTAATGAGTGACAATTTGCAATTTTGCTTTTGCGGTGTTTCTGTTTTATATCTGCACAGTTTTTCTGAATTCTTTTGGAAAGGAAAACATGTTTTAGTAGTAACTTTTGTGGTATAGCTACAATGAGACAGCCTTTTCCGTAACACAACACTACGTCACAGCACAGTACTTTCTTGATCACGGTAAGGTACGTAATAACTACGATATCTATATGCAAAGCATTTCACTTTCGTTTATGATGAGGTAAGTACGTTGACTTCAGCAGAACTTTGCTTACAGAGGACGATAACTACGACACTTCCACAGAATTATCTTACAGCAAGACGCACATTTAGCGCTATTGGACATGCATTTGAGTGATTAATTTTGTACTTAAACCATTTATTTTTCAAGATTTTTGAATTAGAAAGAAAGTTTTCTGTGATACATTTCATTCCATTGCTGTAATCTGTAACACCTGAGGGTATAATTACATTAATCCTCAGGGGGTACACACCTACTTTGTGTACCATGTGTTTGGCAAGCACAAGGAACCATAGCTAATATGGTATTTGCTTATACAACTTTACACATCGGTACCATATTTCCTTAACACATAAATTACACAGCTGTCTGATCATTTAACTGAGAGAAAAAAACATTATTTTTTACTACGTCAGTGACAAATGTTTACGCAATTACACTGTTGGATAACTTCACACTTACAAAATTGTATTTTGTCTGTACTTTGTGAACTGTTCATATTTTTTGGAACCATTGTGATACTACGAGAGCTTTGAATGATGTATTTGGTAAGGGATCATGATTTTTGAAGTACGTTTGAGGTAGATGACTTTATTGAAGGTCTTGAAGTTATTGAAAGAAGCTGCAACGATTCTGAAATGTGATTGATCTGTTATGATGTTATTATTACGATGATGATGTGTATTATGCTGTTGAGGTATGTTTATGACCAATAAGCTGATGCTATATGAGGAATTTGATTATGCTATGTATTTGTTATGATGAAATATTGAAGAATTGTCGACGAATATGTATATGTCTAATAAGGTAAGGAATAATGAGTAGTGGTTAGGGACTCTGACTTATGAAAAGGATGTTGGAAACCACGAATTGTACTTTAAGAGTTATGAAATGTGTGTAAATATGTGAATGTATCACAATGCTGGCGAATATTTTTTGGACACTGTTATATTTATAGGATTTTGTTCCTACAGATTTGTAACGCAAATATTTCGACCTGTGAAATTTTATTTGTATCATACTGTCACTGTAGCGGAAACCGATGTCGTAAATATTTCGGTAAGGAAGATAGGTCACTGTAAGCACCCAGCTGTACGACGGTCGCCTGGGAAAAAGCCATTAGTGTGTGCCTTTCAGAGGCACAGGTGAAAAAAAAGGAAAGGCCATTAACCTCGCTATTGACATTCCTTTCTAGAAAGCATCGAAATACGACACGCTCATTACTTGGAAAGATACTTACATCTGCACACCTCATTATGACAAGCGTCTTTCTACGAGAGTTGAGAGAATTTCTACTAACTTATGAAATGCCACATGACTATTGAATGATATTTTTATGCTTTACTTTGTACTTAGAAGCTTATTTCATTTGATATCTGGTTTCCAGCTGTGTTGCAACATTGGTTTTATAAAATAAAATTAAATGCATTTGCTAATGTGAACACTTTCTGCCAACAGATCTATTAAATAATAATTTTATGATCCACACTCTTCGAAAAAGGAGCATTTGGAATGGAAAGAACAATAAGAAGGGATTAATACAATAACTGCATACATAATTTTCTTTTCAACTACTTGGTAAATTTTTTGGTAGAATAACGTCTTGTGGTGCACCACTTTAATGACATAGATATTAAGATGTGAATAGACATTTCCCTTATCTGCATTGTTGTCTTTAGTGTACTATTTTTTCTGCTTGAGCTTCGTCATGTTTAGGTATAAGTTATTGCATTTGCTGTTGCTGCTTGCCAGGCATAGTGCTACTAAATTTCACTTTGTATTACTCTGTGAAGCCAGTTTTACTACTGATTTATTTTTCTTTTTGCTGCACATTGGCTCATATTAGTGATAATGTTGCATTTGCTCCGCAAATTTAGATTTACTGCTGCTAGCTTTGCCAATTTGCATTTTTTTGTCATTGCTGTTTGCATTAATTGTTTTGTGCTGCTGCATTGCCTCGTCCCTTAGTATATATATATCTGAGCTCAGTAGATTTAAGTTAGCTTAAGAGGGGGTAGACTATATAAGGACCTAACTATGGAGAATAGGGAAAGAATGCACTGAGAAGTTATATGAAAAAGATTTGGGCCAAAATGATTATTGTACAATGAGCAATAATTATTTTGAAAGAAATATGGTCAGAATACAGAAAGGAGGTATAGATAGGACTTTTTGGGAATAATGATGAATGAAGGGAGATCTCCAAGAAGTAAAGACAGTTTTGTTTGCAAAATACTGCAGTAAAACAAACCCTGTCCTTTCCTTGTGATATCCCACTATGTGTTTGTGTACCCTTGTGTATTTATGTTCTTCCTGTCTTTATGTGTTTATCTGATAAGAGATATGTTGTAGAATTTTTCTAATAATGTGTTATTTACTTTGTAAAGATGTTTAGACATTATTTATTCTGTTTTGTTTTAATGCTCATGTGTGAAGTTGATGTTTCAAAAGTTATTCTGATCTTTTATGTATGTACTTATGTCATAATTCTTGTAACACTGATGTACATGTTTATTTCTATTCTTTGGTAAAGCCTGTTTTACTACAAATGTTATCTGTATTGTTATGTTATTTAATGATGTATTTTGTACCTTTGTTATTGTATTCTCATGTTATAAAATTGTAATTGACACCAGTTCATCAAATTAAGTAACTTGTAAGTTACATTTCACTGCACACGTTTCTGTTGGTCATAATATATGCACAGTATGTGAGAAGCTGGGACTGTTAGTGCTTGCACGTGTCTTGGTAATTCAGCAAAGGACTGGATAACAGCATTGCTGGTTCTAAGGACATTTCAAAAAAAAATTTTTGGTGAGTGCACAAGTGGTGGTTTATGGACTTGCTATATTCTCTGCAAGACTTCTAAGGACAATTCCAAAAACTTTGTGCGTGCACAAGTGATGGTTTATGGACTTGCTATATTCTCTGTAAGACTCTTCGATGGTGATTGTGCACCTGCACAGTCGCAACAGATGGCTGCTGGCGGTCTCTACAAGGACTACAGTGGGTCTGCATCTCTGGTGGTCCACCAATACCATTATTTCTACAAGGACTGCAGTGGGTCTACATCTCTGGTGGCCCACCAATATCACAATCTCTACCAGGACTACAGTGGGTCTGCTCTGTGATGACCTACCTACCAGTATTCTTCAAAACTTCGACTGACTCTCCTATAGGTTTGCTCTGTTGTGGCCTATTACCTGTCTGCATGTCAAGAGTCAGCACTGTCTTTCCGTTGGTAGGACAACACTACTTCTTCAAGACTGCATGGAAATCCACTACTTCCGTGTGCATTTTCTTTTACAGCTCAGACTTTGAGAAAAACACTGCTATTTTACTGCTATGAACGATCAGGACTGTCTTTATGGGACTGTGAGAAAATTTTAGCTTTTGACCAACATTGTATCAATAAGTGTGTGCATTTGATATCTTTGTTATTGTAATTATGAAAAATTGTAACAAATCATTATTGGCCACTGCCCAAAACAATTTGTAAAATTTTTTGTGGGGAGCATGGGGGCTATGTAAGTAGGCTATTTAGGTTTTCTTATTGGTAACGCCACGTAGCGCTCTGTATGAAAATCACTGGCTGTGCTGTGTGCAGTCTGTGGCTAGTTTGCGTTGTTGTCTGCCATTGTAGTGTTGGGCAGCTGGGTGTTAACAGCGCGTAGCGTTGCGCAGTTGGAGGTGAGCCACCAGCAATGGTGGATGTGGGGAGAGAAATGGCGGAGTTTGGAAATTTGTAAGACTGGATGTCATGAACTGCTATAGATATTATGACTTTTGATGACTATTAAGGTAAATACATTGTTTGTTCTATATTAAAATCTTTCGTTTGCTAACTATGCCTATCAGTAGTTAGTGCCTTCCGTAGTTTGAATCTTTTATTTAGCTGGCAGTAGTGGCGCTCGCTGTATTGCAGTAGTTCGAGTAACCAAGATTTGTGTGAGGTAAGTGATTTGTGAAACGTATAGGTTAATGTTAGTCAGGGCCATTATTTTGTAGGGATTTTTGAAAGTCAGATTGCGTTGCGCTAAAAATATTGTATGTCAGTTTAAGCACAGTCATGTATAATTTTTCTAAGGGGATGTTTCAACATTTACCGGCAAAAACTCATTACAATTTTTAAAAAATTGAGCTTCACAAATTAAGGAACTCAGTAGCATGTTGGTTCACCTGTGGCCCTTATGCAAACAGTTATTTGCGTAGTTTTGATTGATGCAGTTGTTGGATGTCCTCCCAAGGGATATCGTGCCAAATTTTGCCCAACTGGCGTGTCAGGTCGTCAAGATCCCAAAGCTGATTGGAGGGCGCTGCCCATATTACTCCAAACCTTCTCATTTTGAAAGAGATCCGCCGACATTACTGGCCAAGGTAGGGTTTGACAAGTATGAAGGTAAGCAGTAGAAACTCTTACTGTGCACAGGTGGGCGTTATCGTGTTGAAATGTAAGCCCAGTGTGGTTTGCCACGAAGAGCAATAAAATGGGCCGTAGAATATCGTCGACATATCACTAAGCTGTATGAAAACCGCGGATGACAACCAAATGGGTTCTGATATGAAACGAAAAGGCACCTCTGACCATATCTCCTGTTGTCAGGCTGTATGGTACACGACAGGTTGACATCCCACCATTTCCTGGGTTGCCTCCAGACACGTATTCGCTGGTCGTTGGGGCTCTATTCTAAGTGGGACTCATCACTAAAGACAATTCTACGCTAGTCAGTGATATTACAGACCTGTCTGGAGACGTGCTGGACAGTGGTTGGATACCAATCTGACTATCGCCAGCCTGACAATGATGGTTTTTTCATAGAAGGACCCATTTGCATATCATCTGCTCACCCTTACAGCACAGCGGTACGTCGAAGATTTTGTAAGCCACGTTTTGTTGCCTTTCATGGTAAGCCATACTGGCCAGTAATCCATCCAGGGCTTACATTTCAGGAAGATAATGCACGTCTGTATTCGCTGAGAGTTTCTACTGCTTCTCTTCATGCTGTCCAAGATGAGAACGTTTGGAGCATTAGGGGCCGGACCCTCCAACATCCTCTGGGATTTTGGCCATCTACTGCACCAGACAGACAGAATTTGGCACAGTATCCCTCAGAAGGACATCAAACAACTCTGGTAATTCATACCGAGCCGAATAAATGCTTGTGTGAGGGCCATAGACAAACCAAAGCATTATTGAGTTGCTCAATTTGGGAACCTCCTTCCTTTCAATAAATCGTCCAATTCTTCTGAAATTGTAATCATTTGTCTGTATGTACATGTACATCACATCTACCAATTTCCATCCCATTCGAATAATTCCTTCGTGCTGCGTAGTTTTTTTTTTGTGCCTTAGTGTGTGTATTAGGTAATAACAGTGTTCTTACTATGTAACCTTCAGTGTGCTGACGCTTCACTGCTTATATTGCTTTGTGTCCTGAACCTTAGAAGTTCTCCGTGATTTATTTGGTTAAGGGTGTTTCTTATAGCTGCCAAAGAATTAGAGTTGCTTATTTCAAGCTGAAGTGCCTCGTGTACAGTGATGTTGCCCCTGATATCACTGTTGAGAGAACCCTGTAACATAATATTATCCGCTGTATTAATCGCTTCACAATCGCATCTGTCTGATTGACTTTTGCCAATTTTATGCAGATATCCATATCCTGGTGCGGAATGGATCATGCCTCTACTTGGATTGGTGTTCTTCAGTACTTCGTGTACTTCGGTTTCTTGCTTACACAATGATCAGGGAACAGTCGATAAGCATGACAGACAGTGTCCTTATTGCCTCACCGCGTCTGCTATGTACCCATTTTCCAGCACTTCAGTTGCATTTTAATAGTGACTAGTGGCACACTCTGCTGGCTTCAGATGGGTAGCACTAAGTACCTGCAGTTGGACGACTTGTCTGACATAGGGTTAACAACTTATACACCCAAACCTCCCTCGTGAATCAGTCTACACACTGGTGAAAACCACATCAAAAGCCCTACAGTAGTTCCTGAAATTAGCCTGAATACACAGGCACAAATTGAGCAAGGGAACTTTAATTTATACCATATGTAGATATAGAAGTGTTACCCAGTGATTTGTCTTACTTCTAGAGGTACATGTGATGAAAGAATGAGTGATTATTGTTTTATTGTTATTCTACATACCAAGCACCCCTAGCCGGTAGTTGAACGTGACCATGACGATGCCATGCTGAATGAGCAGATCTGGCCCGAACCACTCTTCATTGCCCGAGAAGGCAGACAGTCCACCTCCGTGTATCAAGAACATGACGGGTAGGCCACGGGCCCCTTCTGAAGGTAGCTGGTGGAGAAAAACAAGAGCTCATATCATCTTCATGGAAGAACCTTGCAGAAGTCTCAAAATGTTATTGGGCAGACAGCAAGGGAATGGATGCACCACAAAAGGACAGATTGTCGAAACGAGGGCTCATTTTGCACCACTGAAAGGCTACAGATTTTAATGTAGTTATGTGTTCCAATTTGTTTAAATTTGCCATGTTGTTGGCAGAGTGCAACAATCAGGACCCTAAGCATGTCTGTAGAGGTTATCAGTCAATATTCACATACATTGTGTTGTGACTTGGCAAGACAGCCAAGTCACTATGTGAGGATGCCGAAATGCACGCGTTTAATCTCACGCAAACTGGCGTGAGGTCTGGAACAGGACAATGTAATTAATATAGCCAATAAGGTAAGTTGTTGCAGGAATACTTAACTTTAATCCATAATTGGTGTACATCACTCTAGATGGTACATTGATAACAATCTCAATATAACTGGTAATGGCGCCTTGCTAGGTCGTAGCAAATGACGTAGCTGAAGGCTATGCTAACTATCGTCTCGGCAAATGAGAGCGTATTTGTCAATGTAGCATCGCTAGCAAAGTCTGCTGTACAACTGGGGCGAGTGCTAGGACGTCTCTCTAGACCTGCCGTGTGGCAGCGCTCGGTCTGCAATCACTGACAGTGGCGACACGCGGGTCCGACGTATACTAATGGACCGCGGCCGATTTAAAGGCTACCACCTAGCAAGTGTGGTGTCTGGCGGTGACACCACACATTGTATAGTATCCTTTTCCCCATGGCTTCACCCATGTGCAGATGTCACACATATTTTGCACATTCCTCCTCTTCCTTCCCCCTCTCTGTCTCCACCCTCCCTCCATCTCTCTGCTGACCTAATCCTCCCACTAACCTCCTCATCCCCAGTCTCTCTATCTCTTCATCTCGTCCATCCTCTCCCTTTGTCCACCTTCTCCAACCCCTCTCTCTGACCATATTTTTCTGCTCCTGTCTCAGACCAATACCTTCTCTCCCTCTCTCTGTTAACCTCCTCATTCCCTCTCTTCCTTGTCACCTACTCACTATTCCACTACATCTTCCACCTGCCTCTTGCATCTCTCCCTCCTCCTCTCTCTCCTTGTCCATCTCCTCCTTTTCTCTGCTCAACTCCTCCTCCTCCTCCTCCTCCTCCTCCTCCTCCTCCTCCACACATATTCTCTCCAGTTTCTGCTCACCCTGTTAGTATCCATCGTGTCCTCCCTCTCTCTGGCCCTTCTCTTTTACCCCATCTGTCAATCGATCCCCTCCTGTCCCCTGTCACTCTATCCAACCCCTCTTGTGCCCATCTCTCTGTACATCCCCTCCTCTACCATCTCAACATTCCCCAGCAGTGCCCATAGCCCATGTAGCTCCTGATGGTTGATAAAGCAGGTGAATACTATCAATACAACTTATCTGTCATACATGGCAGCTTAGACATTAGGGGCTTAAAAACCATAT
This sequence comes from Schistocerca americana, assembly GCF_021461395.2. Taxonomy (NCBI): domain Eukaryota; kingdom Metazoa; phylum Arthropoda; class Insecta; order Orthoptera; family Acrididae; genus Schistocerca; species Schistocerca americana. The sequence continues at coordinate 209,132,443 of NC_060127.1, read as the reverse complement.
TTTGCAACTGACATACAGGCTGGCACAGAAAGCAGGGCAATAAAGCAGATCGATATTACTCCGAAATAACATGCCTCCAGTGCAGAGAAACCTACAAATCAGGGGCTGGAGAACTGTATTGTGTCCCTGACATATAGGCTGCTTTGCAAAACAGGTCGATAAGGCAGCCTGACACTACTCCCACCCCTGCAACATGCCTGTCGTGCAGGGAAGCCTTTATGGTAGGGGTTAAAGGAACACACTTTTGTCCATATCTCAATTCCTATTGAAGCTAGGATGTTATAAACAGTACAGTGCTGATACTCGTGAAATGTACTAAACTAATTTTCATAGTTATGTCGTTGTCAGTAGACCATATTGCTTCTTTGGGGACAGCTGCTCCAGTATGCAGGAGCTCACACCTCTCCAGGTGTCATACTAGAGGACCTCATGAAGGAGAGTCGTGCTTCCACTGCAACACTGACACAGCTGTCTCCGAAGCAGTAATGCAGGCTACTGAGAATGACTTAACTGCTGGCTCTGATTAATTCCTGTGAGGTTACATGATGATGTTCAGGAATGAAATCTATGTAGAAACAGAAGCAAGACCGATTAGAATGGCTCTGGCTTCGATTCACTTTTCTTTTACGTCATCAGTCTTTTGACTCGTTTGATGCTGCCAACCTCGACTTCCTCTCTAGTGCCAACCTTTTCATCTCAGAGCAGCACTTTTATTCTGAGGTATTTGTTGGATGTATACCAACCTCTGTCTGCCTCTACACTTTTTGGCCTCATAGCTCCCTCATGAATCATGTTTGTTCTTCCCTGGCATCTTAACTTTCATACAATAGACTGTAGTAGTAGTGGGGAATATGCAGCAGACTATTGTGTACTGCTGTAAGTGGAGCATTAAGACTAAAGGCTATCATTTTGAACAGGTGCTTGCTGCAATGTTTAAGTTATTTCAATAAAGAGCTAATCATTCATTTCTGACCATAAGGTCCTCAGTCCAGAAAACCCAGATTGGGGTCATGCACCATGCACTATAGATGTGGAAAACTGTGGTCCACTCCAATAACTAAACGGTCAGTGCATTGGAATGCCACACACAGCGGCCCGGGTTCGATTCCCGGCTGGGGAGGGAGATTTTCTCTGGTCAGGAACTGTGTGTTGTGCTGTCCTCATCATCATTTCATCCCTATTCTCGACGCGCAAGTTCCCCGATGTGGCATAGCACTCAATAAGACTTGCATTTGGTGGGCGAACATCCTGACTTGGACCTCCCGGCCACTGACGCCGTATGCTCATTTCCATTTTCATTTGGGAAACTGTAGTGGCCGATGTTGCTCGCCACCATTTTAGTAGGCTGCTTGGTGGGTGGATCTTGTACCCGTGGTCTGTTAGCGGTCACGAAACAGAGGAAACATAGGACGTAGGAGTACAGTGTATTCGTTTGCTCACCTTGGGAGTGAAGACATTGATGAAGAGGCAGTCCTCCTGCCCCTCGTATTTGCCTGTGCTGATGTTCAGCTGTGACTCGACGTTCCCCTGTTTGGTGGCATCAAATACGCCTGTCCAGGCGCCAGCAGGTTGTGGGGGCTGCAACACACGTCAAAAACATTCTTAAGGCATTATTAACAGTCAATAAATATTTTATGAAGTTAATGGTACAAAGGCTCTTGGAAAACTCAAAGGAAAAATGTAGCACAGGGGAGAGGGAACGAAATTAAACGTCATGGGTTGGGAGGGTATGCAGTGGTAATTCAGTGATTACAGTATCACATGAAATTTACAGAGAGCTTGGCAATATGGATTCAATCAGTTTGTCGTAGCACCGTCGTCTGGCCTCGATGCATGCAATTATTCTGTTGGGAAGGGTGTAGTAAAACTGCTGTATCCTCTCCTGAGCAACGTCGGCTCGCAAGTGTTGTCACTGGTCCTTGATATCCTACCTACTGGCAGTGGCTGGAAATGACACCCGGGCTGATCCCACACCTCTTCTTTCGGGGACAGATATGGAGACCTTTCTAGCCACAGTAGTACCTCAACATCATGCAGGCCGGTCATAGAGACACGTGCCATGTGTGGGCAACGTTGTTGTGTTGAAAAATGGCACAATGCTACTGAGGACGCGACTAACCGTTATGCCCTCAGAGTTCCCTCAGTCAATACCACCCATCACCTGAAGTCATACCCAATCCCCTCCACCGCGATGCCACAAGTAACACTGCTGTACCTCTCTTAAACGATGGGGAACGGGACCTCTCTGCAGGTCACTGCCATACTAGGCAACGATGATCATCTTGGGTGGTTCAGAATCTCAGTTGACTGCTGAACACAATGCGAGTCATTCACCAACAGTCCATGTTTCCTGGTCACAGTACCACCCAAGATGCAGCCACTGGTTTTGTGGTTTTAACGACAGCCTATATGTGAGACTGTAATTCCCCAGTCCAGTTGCTCCTAGCCTGACTAATGTTCCACGATGACACAAAATATTGCAGCGAGTCTATTACTTGTCCGATGGCAGGCGAGGATGTGAAGGAGATCACGATATGCTCGGTGCGCAGTACGGCCTGTGATGGTCAGACGTGGTCCACTAGAGCTTCGGCGATGAGTACGCATGCCCTCACGTTCACATGCATTCCAGCATCATACCACTGAAGCTTCCTGGCAGGTTAAAACTGTGCAGCGGACCGACACTCGAACGCAGGACATTTGACTCTCGCAGGCAAATGCTCTGCCAACTGTGCAACCCAAGCGCAACTCACTACCCGGCCTCAGACCCTTACTTCCGCCAGTACCTCGTCTCCTACCTTCCGAACTTCATAGAAGCTCTCCTGCCAAACATGCGGGACTATCACTCCTGGAAGAGAGGATATCGTGGAGACATTGCTAAGCCATGGAGAAGAGGTACTGGCGAAAGTAGAGCTGTGAGGAGGGTCGCGGGTTCTTGTTTGGGTGGCTCAGTCGGCAGAGCACTTGCCCGCCAAAGGCAGACGTTCGAGTCTCGCTCCAACACACTATTTTAATCTGCCAGGAAGTTTCGTATCGGCACAGACTCCGCTGCAGAATGAAAATTTCATTCTGTATCATGCCACTGTCACATCCGAATGCCCCAAAAATACGGATACCGCACGATTCGGCAAAACGGCCATATGGAAAGCCACGTTGAGGCCACTTTCAAACCGTCAGACGCTAATAATGCTTTCTCATGCGATCACGCGGCACTACGTGCCCTTCACAGTGACTGTTCAGTTTGGGACGCTGTTTATTCGCCGTTTAAATCCCACCAGCCTGGTACAACTCTAACCGCGAACAATACTAATGCGCTCTGGCGACATCTCCATACATCACAGATAATGGCAACTCTAATCGTTTACATACCCGCCCATGGTGCGTACATCTACAAATGATGTTAAGAAGAATTCCGCTGCCAGCAAGTAAAGTAGTTGTTTTGTCGATACGGAACCTGTTTTGCCACGTAAAGCTTGATAATCAGGTGCAACGATATTAACAGCTCATAGATGTACCCATCGTTCCTAGTCAAGATACACTAAAGCGCCCAATAAACTGGTAAAGGTATGCGTATTGTTCAAATGTTCAAATGTGTGTGAATTCCTAAGGGACTAAATTGCTGAGGCCATCGGCCCCCAGAATTACACACTACTTAAACTAACTTATGTTAAGTACAACACACACACACACCCATGCCCGAGGGAGGACTCGAACCTCCGGCGGGAAGGGCGTATGCTATTCAAATAAATGTAAACTGCCAGAATATGGTCGGCAACGCCTGTATAACACAAAAAGTGTGTAGCGCAGTTGTTAGATGAGTTACTGCTGCTACAAAGGCAGGTTATCAAGATTTAAGTGAGTTTGACGGTGGTATTATAGTCAGGCCATCAACTAGTGTCAGCGTGCGAACCATTCAACGAAACATCATCGGTATGGGCTTTCGGAGCCGAAGGCCCACTCGAGGACTCTTGACGATTGCACGACACAGAGCTTTACGCCTCGCCTGGGCCCGTCGACACGACGTTGGGCTATTGATGACTGGAAGCGTGTTGGCTGGTCGGACGAGTCTAGTTGCAAATTGAATCGAGCGGATGGACGGGTATGGGTATGGAGACAACCTCATGAATCCATGGACCCTACACGTGAACTGGCGGAGGCTCTGAAATTGTTTGGCGCGTGTGCAGTTGGGGTGATATGGGATCCCTGATACGTCTAGTTGCGACTCTCACAGGTGACACACACGTAAGCATCCTCTCTTATCACCTGCATCCTTTTATGTCAGCAAATGGTCAATATATGGTCTGGAACACTTTGAGGACGTATACAGGGTGGTCCATTGATAGTGACCGGGCCAAATATCTCACGAAATAAGAGTCAAACGAAAAAACTACAAAGAATGAAACTTGTCTGGTTTGAAGGGGGAAACCTGATGGCGCTATGGTTGGCCCGCTAGATGGCGTTGCCATAAGTCAAACGGGTATCACCTGCGTTTTTTTAAATGGAGACCCCCATGTTTTATTACATATTCGTGTGGAAGAAATATCAATGTTTTACTTGGACCACTTTTTTCGCTTTGTGATAGATGGCCCTCTAATAGTCACAAACGTGTAAGTACGTGATATCACGTAACAGCGCGGACGTTATTTGCTTCGTGATACATTAATCGTGTTAAAATGGACCGTTAACCAATTGCGGAAAAGGTCGATATCGTGTTGATCTATGGCTATTGTGATCAAAATGCCCAACGGGCGTGTGGTATGTATGCTGCTCGGTATCCTGGACGACATCATCCAAGTGTCCGGACCGTTCGCCGGATAGTTACGTTATTTAAGGAAACGGGAAGTGCTCAGCCACATGTGAAACGTCAACCACGACCTGCAACAATGATGATGCCCGAGTAGGTGTTTTAGCTGCTGTCGCGGCTAATCCGCACATCAGTAGCCGACAAATTCCGCGAGAATCGGGAATCTCAAAAACGTCGGTGTTGAGAATGCTACATCAATATCGATTGCACCCGTACCATATTTCTATGCACCAGGAATTGCATGGAGACGACTTTGAACGTCGTGTACATTTCTGCCACTGGGCACAAGCGAAATTACGGGACAATGATAGATTTTTTGCAAGCGTTGTATTTTGCGACGAAGCGTCATTCACCAACAGCGGTAACGTAAACCGGCATAATATGCACTATTGGGAAACGGAAAATCCACGATGGCTGCGACAAGTGGAACATCAGCGACCTTGGCGGTTAATGTTTGGTGCGACATTATGGGAGGAAGGATAACTGGCCCCCATTTTATCGATGGCAATCTAAATGGTGCAATGTATGCTGATTTACTACGTAATGTTCTACCGATGGTTCTACAAGATGTTTCACAACATGACAGAATGGCTATCTACTTCCAATGTGATGGATGTCCGGCACATAGCTCGCGAGCGGTTGAAGCGGTATTGAATAGCTTATTTCATGACAGGTGGATTGGTCGTCGAAGCACTATACCACGGCCCGCACGTTCACCGGATCTGACGTCCCCGGATTTCTTTCTGTAGAGAAAATTGAAGGATATTTGCTATCGTGATCCACCGACAACGCCTGACAGCATGTGTCGGCGCATTGCAAATGCATGTGCGAACATTACGGAAGGCGAACTACTCGCTCTTGAGAGGAATGTCGTTACACGTATTGCCAAATGCATTGAGGTTGACGGACATAATTTTGAGTATTTATTGCATTAACGTGTTATTTACAGGTAATCACGCTGTAACAGCATGCGTTCTCAGAAATGACAAGTTCATAAAGGTACATGTGTCACACTGGAACACCCGAAATAAAATGTTCAAACGTACCTACGTTCTGTATTTTAATTACAAAGCCTACCTGTTACCAACTGTTATTCTAAAATTGTGAGCCATATGTTTGTGACTATTACAGCGCCATCTATCAGAAAGCGAAAAAAGTGGTCCAACTAAAACATTCAGATTTCTTTACGTACTACACGAATATGTAATTAAAATGGGGGGTTCTTATTTTAAAAAACGCAGTTGATATCCGTTTGACCTATGGCAGCGCCATCTAGCGTGTCAACCATAGCGCCATCTGGTTTCCCCCTTCAAGCTAGACAAGTTTCGTTCTTTGTAGTTTTTGCGTTTGACGCTTATTTCGTGAGATATTTGGCCCGGTCACCATCAATGGACCACCCTGTATGTATACGTATGTTGTGGTGAGATGCAAACGACCCTGAAGTCTTCCGGTTCCTGCCAGTTCAGAAGTTTTACAAACAGTACGCCAAAGTATGGAGCACACATTTTAATCTGGTTAGTTTCAAATGGCGTGCAGGGTGCAGGTGAAACAGGTGCTGAGGAAACATCTACGGCAGTTACTGATATGGTACTGCAGACTGATATGGTACTGAAAACACAATTCGGATATAAATTTTGTGTATTTTTACTGCGCAGACAACGTAAAACTGAACTCAGGAAACAAACATTCCTTATATCAGTTGCTGCGAAATAAAAATCCTAACGTATTGAGACATAATTGTTTTAATAATTTCATTAATAATACAGTAAATTTACAATTGACAGATTAGATTTTGATGTTGAAAATGTAGCCTGAAAGATATATATAATCACTTCTCTGTCTCAACCGAAAGAAGAGAAGAGATAAAAATCATTCTTTGAATTTCTGAATTTGGAATGGACCGAAATTTTGAGGCATGTTCCAACTAAAAAACTTAACCAAACTCCGCCCTAACTAGCCTTGGAAGGCCCAGTGGTACCGACCGGCCACCGTATCATCCTCAGGCGTCACTCGATGCTGATATGGAGGGGCATGTGGTAAGCACACCGCTCTCCTGGCCGTATGTCAGTTTACGAGACCGGAGCCGCTACTTCTCAATCGAGTAGGTCCTCAGTTTGCCTCACAAGGGCTGAGTGCAGCCCGCATGCCAACAGCGCTCGGCAGACCGGATGGTCACCCATCCAAGTGCTAGCCCAGCCCGACAGCGCTTGTCTTCGGTGGTCTGACGGGAACCGGTTTTATCACTGCGGCAAGGCCGTATGTTCTAACCAGGTGGCTTTAATTAATATCAGCAATTTCTGGACTGCTTCAGAAATGGGAATCAATTAAAAGTTACTCCAGTGGTATTCCTGACTCTCCAGATTTACTGTCTAACACTTCATGGAAGATCACCCAGTGGAAGCAGAATTACCTGAAAGATACTTTAATTGGGTAAGTAATATTGGGAGTCAGCTGGAAATGGGAGCTGAAACACTACAAAAGTCTGTCCTAGGTGTACTAGAGACGTACAAACGAATGCGACTTCTCGGTTGTAAAATCGAGGAGAGAAAGAAAGGCAATTTTTTTTGGTAGCAGAGCAAAAGAACTTTAACAAGGGAACCTCCCCATCGCACCCCCCTCAGATTTAGTTATAATTTGGCACTGTAGATAGGCCTTGGAATACTGAACACAGATCAATCGAGAAAACAGGAAGAAGTTGTGTGGAACTATGAAAAAATAAGCAAAATATACAAACTGAGTAGTCCATGGGCAACATAGGCAATAACAAGGATAATATGAGCACAGGAGCGCCTTGGTCCCGTGGTTAGTGTGAGCAGCTGCGGAGCGAAAGGTCCTTGGTTCAATTCTTCCGTCGAGTGAAAATTTTAACTTTTTTATTTTCGCAAAGTTATGATCTGTCCGTTCGTTCATTGACGTCTCTGTTCACTGTAATAAGTCTGCGTTTTGCGACCGCATCGCAAAACCGTGCGATTAGTAGACGAAAGGACGTGCCTCTCTAATGGGAACCGAAAACATTTGATCTAGGAGAACACGTCTGATATATTCTATACGACACTGGTGACGGCATGTGCGTCACATGACAGGAATATGTTGTCGACCCACGTAACTTGCACACTTGGCGAATGGGTAAAAAGATTCTTCTACCTTGCCCGATTTAGGTTTTCTTGTGGATGTGATAATCACTCCCAAAAAAGTGATGAAAACATAAGAGTGTGTCACATAAACTGCAACAAATGAATGCAACAGTTTCACAGTCGCACAGTTTCCTCTGTGCTGTCAAAACATGTTTTTAACGTTTTCAAATTTTTCCGTGTGTAGACCGTAAAATCCTGCATATGTCCAAGCAAATCTGAACATGTCCTGGAATTTTGGAGAGCGAAGTTGATTATGTGTGAGTGCCTGAACTCTGATAATCGTCTGAGAATAAAAATTTAAACTCTTCACTAGTGTGAAGACTTGAACTAAGGACCTCTCGCTTCGAAGTTGCTCACGCTAACCACACGACCACGGCACTCCTGTACTCACATCATCCTTGATATTGCGTATGTTGCCCATGGACTACTCGGTTTGTATATTTTGCTTATTTTTTTCATAGTTCCACACAAAATCTTCCTGTTTTCTCGATTGATCTGTGTTCAGTTTTTCAAGGACTATCCACTGTGCCAACGTATAACTAAATCTGAGGGGGGTGCGATGGGGAGGTTCCCTGGTAAGTGAATGGATCTGTGTCATCAAAGAGAAAGGTAATGGGAGATCTTAACAGCTTTTGTTGTTATTGCGTAAAGTCAAGCGACGGCACACCAGTCGGGAACGACAGAGTGGAGATGGCTGTGAGAAGACGTCAGCCAATCAGACGCTGACCGGCCGCTCTCCAGGACGACAACGCGACAACAGCGGCCTCTATGCGAAGACAACGTAAGCACGGTGAGCGCCCGCGGCGCCTCAGTTCTACAGAAGCTTCAAGACTACCGACCTGAGTAGAAGAGTCAACTGCATTACTTCACTTGTATTTGGAAATGTTGTACTCAAGAGATTTCTTTTCTGCGGCCCTTTGTTTGCGACACATGTGTTTAACACAAATTTAAGTACTGTACTATCTTCTCTTTTGTATCAAAACTTATTAATACGATTTGTTTGAATGTTGTCTAGCGATCCGAGAAAGCATGTTTCCTAGACATCCCATATTCGACGACTAGGCAGGAGTCAACATTTACAGGGTGTTACAAAAAGGTACGGCCAAACTTTCAGGAAACATTCCTCACACACAAAGAAAGAAAATATGTTATGTGGACATGTGTCCGGAAACGCTTACTTTCCATGTTAGAGCTCATTTTACTACTTCTCTTCAAATCACATTAATCATGAAATGGAAACACACAGCAACAGAACGTACCAGTGTGACTTCAAACACTTTGTTACAGGAAATGTTCAAAATGTCCTCCGTTAGCGAGGATACATGCATCCACCCTCCGTCGCATGGAATCCCTGATGCGCTGATGCACCCCTGGAGAATGGCGTATTGTATCACAGCCGTCCACAATACGACCACGAAGAGCCTCTACATTTGGTACCGGGGTTGCGTAGACAAGAGCTTTCAAATGCCCCCATAAATGAAAGTCAAGAGGGTTGAGGTCAGGAGAGCGTGGAGGCCATGGAATTGGTCCGCCTCTACCAATCCATCGGTCACCGAATCTGTTGTTGAGAAGCGTACGAACACTTGGACTGAAATGTGCAGGAGCTCCATCGTGCATGAACCACATGTTGTGTCCTACTTGTAGATGCACGTGTTCTAGCAGCATAGGCAGAGTATCCCGTATGATATCATGATAACGTGCTCCATTGAGCGTAGGTGCAAGAACATGGAGCCCAATCAAGACATCACCAACAATGCCTGCCCAAACGTTCACAGAAAATCTGTGTTGATGACGTGATTGCACAATTGCATGCGCATTCTCGTCAGCCCACGCATGTTGATTGTGAAAATTTGATCACGTTCGAATGATGCCTCATCCGTAAAGAGAACATTTGCACTGAAATGAGGATTGACACATTGTTGGATGAACCATTTGCAGACACACGCTGTACATGGTAAGTAAACAACTGGTTCTCCCGTAGCACTCTCCATACAGTGACGCGGTCAACGTTACCTTGTACAGCAGCAACTTCTCTGACGCTGACATTAGGGTTATCGTCAACTGCACGAAGAATTGCCTCGTCTATTGCAGGTGACCTCGTCGTTCTAGGTCTTCCCCAGTCGCGAGTCATAGGCTGGAATGTTCCGTGCTCCCTAAGACGCCGATCAATTGCTTCGAACGTCTTCCTGTCGGGACACCTTCGTTCTGGAAATCTGTCTCGACACAAACGTACCGCGCCACGGCTAATCCATACATCAAATGGGCATCTGCCGACTCCGCATTTGTAAACATTGCACTGACTGCAAAACCACGTTCGTGATGAACACTAACCTGTTGATGCTACGTACTGATGTGCTTGATGCTAGTACTGTAGAGCAATGAGTCGCATGTCGACACAAGCATCGAAGACAACATTACCTTCCTTCAATTGGGCCAACTGGCGGTGAATCGAGGAAGTACAGTACATACTGACGAAACTAAAATGAACTCTAACTCGGAAATGAAGCGTTTCCGGACACATGTCCACATAACATCTTTTCTTTCTTTGTGTGTGAGGAATGTTTCCTGAAAGTTTGGCCGTACCTTTTTGTAACACCCTGTATAGCGGTGTGCTTCAATATCTGCAAAAAAGGTGTGATAAGACATTTGACAGCCCCTTTCCATACCATGAATAATTTTCTCTACAGCAAGGGGTTGAGTCCAAAGACTTTGAAAAAGCTGTAGAACAGTTTCACCCAAGTGAAGTGCGCCCCCGGTAGTTGAGTGGTCCGCGCCGCGGAATGTCATACCTAACGGCCAGGGTTCGATTGCCGGCTGCGTCAGAGACTTTCTCTGCCCTGGGTCTGGGCGTTGTGTTGTCCTTATCGTCACCATTTCATCACCATCGACACGCAAGTCGCCGAAGTGGCGTCAACTGGAAAGACTTCCACCAGGTGAACGCTCTACACGACGGGAGGCCCTAGCCACGCGACATTTCAATTTCACCCAAGTAAAAATATTTGTGTAGGTTAATTCTTACAAAGAAGAAAACAGCAACCAGCTACTATTAATACTGCTATTTATTTAGGTAAATAGCGCCGTTACCGGTTTCGAACTGGCAAGTTCATCATCACACGGCTGTTCACATGATTTTCAAGATACGCTTTACATTATCGTCCGTTTTCGATTTTTATTATTCCACTGTGGCCGAGTATTTTTGGTGTGTTGTTGCCCTACGGTAGAAAAACAGCGTTAGAAGCGCCCTATGTGAAAATACCTAACCTCCAAACGATGAAATACAGCGTAAATGAATATGTGACGTTAAGTGTTTATGGTACTTACGTCGAAAATTCCGCGCGATTTTGTTGCGAAGTTGCAGGATTGTATTTTTCGCATATTCCTAAATATATCCAGCACTTGTATATCACCATATTGTGCAAAGCACCACACACACACACACACCAAAAAGAATTTGCCACATGTGAAGTTATCACAGAGACTGCAGATTTACAAACACAACAGTGTCAGAGACGTTCTCTCTCAGAGACATCACATCTCTGAGAGAGAACGTCTCAGCCGTCTGATGATGAACTTGCCAGTTCGAAACCGGTAACGGCGCTACTTACCTAAATAAATAGCAGTATTAATAGTGGCTGGTTGCTGTTTTCTTCTTTGTAAGAATTAACCTACATTAATTGTACACAGCCACAGTCTCACCATGTCAGTTTTAGACAAAATAGCAAAAATATTTGTGTAGATGACTTATATAAGAAGTTCAGCAGCCATAGAGATAACCTTAGCAGCAGTGTGAACAAAGATGGTGATAATGTTGCAAACTGATTTAAATTATTTTCTTCAGTGCTGGAACAAGGTGAACAAAATATTTCTCAAGTGTTAGAAATTTTGTACAGCATCCCTGCCTATCTGGAGCGAATATTTCCATTGATCAAGAATGAGTGGCGTGCCACGAGAGACATGTTCAACAGATTTAATCAAAGTAGAGCTCCATGTGACAGTGAGATATGAAAACATGCCCCGTAAAGAACTTTTTCAATTTGCAAAGAGTGATTTTGAATTATTAAAAAGTGGCAAAAGTTCAGTGAAATATAATTAAAATCAATCTGAATCTGACTGACTAGCACTTAAGATGATAAATATGTACTTTTGTTCTTTAGATGCTTACTTCCGTACTATTAATATCTTTTGCATTCTGTGTGGAACGGATAGGTATTTTTAGTGTGGTATAAGGGTGTACATTAAGTCCAGGAACACTTTCAATTATTCATTGCACAAGAACTAAACAGTGTACAGATGTCACACATATTGCATTTTGAAGAGAAATTCTGAAAGTTTTTTATACAAACATACGATATACGAACCATGAGTGACCCGGCAGACGTGAATACGAGAATCGAATTCTTGCCATACCTGTCCCAGCGTGGCTTCGTCGACTGCTGCAGTTGCTTCCCGTATTCTCTGCCAGAGCTCTGCTACATCACGTTGTAGAGGCGGTACACACACCAGGTCTTTAATGCGTCCCCACAGAAAAAAAAGTCACGCGGAGTGAGATCTGGTGGTCGGGGAGGCCATTTCATCAAACAGCTGTCCCCTTCTGTAACTCCGCACCTGAACTCGCCATGTTTGCGACTTGCGCTGACTATCGGCAAATTACGAAACTACGCTGTGGCGGTATACACGAAAAAAAAAAACCTTTCAGGATTTCTCTTCAAAATGACATATGTATGATATCTATACAATGTTTGGTTCTTTTGCAATAAATAATTGAAAGTGTTTCCGGACTTTATGTACACCCTCTAACATACCGAGTGGTTATAATAGCAGCTACCCACAGAGGTCTCGTGTGAGCAGTAATTATCTTATGACAGCGAAACTTGGTGGATATCCTAATGAGTTAATGCGGAAACGATTTGCGCTGAAAAAAACTAGTTTCAGTTTTAGCCCCCAGGTGCGCTGTGAATGCAAGGAAGACTTGTAGAAATGTTTCCATATGTAATATATTAGTGGACGGGAAAAGGTCAAACAAGTGAGAAAGGCACAATGTTGATTTCGTTATTAACCTCTACTTACACAATTTGTTCAGTATGAGCACCGAAGACGTGGACGAGATGCTGCATCTGTAGAACGACGTGATCAACAGTTCTCACAACAGTTCTGGTGGAATGTGAGGAACTTGTTTGTCTACACTGACATTCAGATCACGTAGGAACCAAACATGTCCCTGTTGAAAGCATTCTATTACGAGGTACCTCCAGAACGAAAGGTTATATGGATTCAGATGAGGTGATCTTGCAGGCCACTGGAAAACCTATCGAGATAACACGTTCGCGGAAGGTTGCATTAAGCAGAACTTTCACTGGGCGACTGACACGAGGTGTTGCCCCGTCTTGCACGGAAACAGTGGTTTCCACACAGTTGCGCTCTTCCAGAGCAAGAATCACATGCGGTGCAAGACTGTATTGTCTTCACAGAAGAATGGACCAACTACAAAGGCTTGTGAACCAGCAGCAAACGGCCGTAGGCGGCGAGTGCAATGCGCAACACACAGTATATTAGTAGCCCGAATTCGGCAGTTCTGTGTATTCACTGCACCCTGCAGAGTAAAATGTGCTTCGTCATAGAATGTTGCCCAGTCCCTCCGTCATCAACTTTGATCCGTGCCAGAAACCGAAGAGCAAATTCAGAATGTTACTGTGGGTAAAGAGGTTTCAGTTGCAGCACCGTCTGGATCTAGTTCGGGTGCCATTATAAAAGAGATTGGAAAACTTGCTCTACACAGGGCATGTGCTGTCAGTTACAGCAACAGGAAAAAAATCGTTCAAATGGCTCTGAGCACTATGGGACTTAACATCTGAGGTCATCAGTCCCCTAGAACTTAGAACTACTTAAACCTAACTAACCTAAAGACATCACACACATCCATGCCCGAGGCTGGATTAGAACCTGCGACCGTAGCGGTCGCGCGGTTCCAGACTGAAGCGCTTAGAACCGCTCGGCCACAGCGGCCGGCCAGCAACAGCAGTCTCGCCAATAATATCCACCGGGACAGGTGCAAAACAAACGTCACCTGCGTTTTCCAATTTCATTATCATTTTCTATAAGCCATGTAATGAAAACAGGTCTCTTCTGAGACTTTTCAGTCGGCGATACTCTCTCAACGCAGCACTAATTGCCGTCATTCACTGAAAGCAGTTTGATTGACTGTGCACGGTCTCTCTTCTCGACTACTTTACTGTTCGCTCGGGTTATGGCTTGTCGAATGACAGAGTGGGTGTCTGCACCTGGTGGCCAAAACTGGAACTATTTTTTTTAGCTTAAATCGGTTTCACATTAACAAGTTAGTATATCTGCCACGTTTTTCTCCCATACTATAATAACAGTCCACACTTGATTTTCGAGAGTAGCTAGCTGCTCTTTAATTATAACCACCTGGTACAGGGTGACAATTATTGAACTATATGAAAAAAATATAAATTAGTTACAGTCTACGGCGTGCACACAGGGTCACCTTGGATAATAGGAGTGAAGTCATCTTTCAAACCCTTCACGTACTGTTCGTTAGTCACTATGCCATCAAAGAACATCGCACCGATTACTCCGTGACATCACACGCCATACAGCCACCCGTTGAGTGTGAAGACACTTCTCGATCGCGAAATACGGATTCTCAGTCCCCCAAATGCGCCAGTTTTGCTTATTGACGATCCGATCCTAGTGAAAGTGGGTTTCGTCGGTAAACTACACCATACAGCGCATAATAATTCCAATCATGCCCCGCGGTCAACCGTGCAGTTTGAAAGCCCTAACGGAAACCGCAATGGCAAGGAAAGCGTTTCTGAAGAAGAGAAATTTGTTAGCATCGAGTATAGATTTAATTGTCAGGAAGTCGTTTCAGAGAGTATTTATATAGAGTGTAGCTATGTATGGAAGTGAAACATGGACGATAAATAGTTCGGACAAGAAGGGAGTAGAAGCTTTCGAAATGTGGTGCTACAGAAGAATGCTGAAGATTAGATGGGTAGATCACATAACTAATGAGGAGGTATTGAATAGAATTGGGGAGAAGAGGAGTTTGTGGCACAACTTGACAAGAAGAAGGGACCGGTTGGTAGGACATGTTCTAAGGCATCAAACGATCACAAATATAGCCTAGCAGGGCAGCGTGGAGGGTAGAAGTCGTAGGGAGACCAAGAGATGAATACACTACGCAGATTCAGAAGGATTCAGGCTGCAGAACGTAATTGGGGATGAAGAAGCTTGCACGGGATAGAGTAGCATGGAAAGCTGCATCAAACCAGTCTCAGGACTGAAGACCACAACAACAACGAAGTATGACGTCAAGTTGATCATGTTTCCTTGTCAGAAAGGCTGGTAACCACTGGGATAGAAGTATGCTGCCGAGCAAGCAGGCCCAGTTGTGTGGTTAGCACACTGGACTCGCATTCAGGAGGACGACGTTCAAACCCACGTCCAGCCATCCAAATTTAGGCTTCCCACGATTTCGCTAAATCGCTCCAAGCAAATGCTAGTATGGTTCCTCTGAAAGGGCACGGCCGATTTCTTTCCCATCCTTGACTCATACCGAGCTTGAACTCTGTCTCTAATGACCTCGATGTCGACGGGACGTTAAACCCAATATTCCTTCATTTAGAAGTACGCTTGTTTTTTTTAAAATTTGTACACTACCTATGTCTGGCAACGTTCGCATTTAAAATAAACATCTGTTTAGGCGTTTAGCACTTACGCGGAAAGTACGACTCAAACTCAGGTAAACCAAACGGGCCCTGGCGCCACTCACTTTGAAGCGAAGAGGCCCGACCGGTGGCTGGGCGTAGGGGATTCCCTGGAAGGAGACGTAGGGGAACCCCCAGGCGGTGCGCCTGCGCCGTCCGCGCAGCTCGCCCCGGCTCACTCGCAGCAGCACCGTCTCGTCCGCCATGCTGGATTACGCAGTCCTCGCCGGCACAGACCGCTGCGTCGCTGCGACTGATCTCTCTGCAGCGGACGCGGCTCCCCTCGCGGGTATATGTAGCGCCACGCCCGCCGGTGACGTCAGCGCCGCCACGAATGAGATAATAAACCGCAGCTTGCCCTTGGTTAATCTGCTGCGTCACCCAGCAGCCACGGTCGTGCAGAAGGAAGCTCCGGGCTCACCAGAGCCACTCTGTTGCGATATCCATCTCGAAGTGACTTTCTCCAGAAATCATTATCAATACCGACATCTCAAGCTGATATGCGCAAAAACGTTGGACATTCGTATCATATACAGAATGGTCCATTGATCGTGACCAGGCAAAATATCTCACGAAATAAGTGTCAAACGAAATAACTAGAAAGAACGAAAATTGTCTAGCTTGAAGGGGGAAACCAGATGGCGCTATGGTTGGCCCGCTAGATGGCGCTGCCATAGGTCAAACGGATATCAACTGCGTTTTTTTAAATAGGAACCCCCATTTTTTATTACACATTCGTGTAGCACGTAAAGAAATATGAATGTTTTAGTTGGACCACTTATTTCGCTTTATGATAGATGGCGCTGTAATAGTCACAAACATATGGCTCACAATTTTAGATGAACAGTTGGTAACAGGTAGGTTTTTTAAATTAAAATACAGAATGTAGGTACGTTTGAACATTTTATTTCGGTTGTTCCAATGTGGTACGTATACCTTTGTGAACTTATCATTTCTGAGAACGCATGCTGTTACAGAGTGGTTACCTGTAAATACCACATTAATGCTATAAATGCACAAAATGATGTCCGTCAACCTCAGTGCATTTGGCAATACGTGTAACGACATTCCTCTCAACAGCGAGTAGTTCGCCTTCTGTGGTGTTCTCACATGCATTGACAATGCGCTGACGCATGTTGTCAGCCGTTGTCAGTGGATCACGATAGCAAATATCTTTCAACTCTCCCCACAGGAAGAAATCCGGGGACGTCAGATCCGGTGAACGTGCGGTGCTTCGACGACCAGTCCAACTGTCATGAAATATGCTATTCAAAAAAATTGTTCAAATGGCTCTGAGCACTATGGGACTTAACTTCTAAGGTCATCAGTCCCCTAGAACTTAGGACTACTTAAACCTAACTAACCTAAGGACATCACACACATCCATGCCCGAGGCAGGATTCGAACCTGCGACCGTAGCGCTCTCGCGGTTCCAGACTGTAGCGCCTAGAACCGCTCGGCCACCCCGGCCGGCAATATGCTATTCAATACCGCCTCAACCACACGGGAGTTATGTGCCGGACATCCATCATGCTGGAAGTACATCGCCATTCTGTCGTGCAGTGGAACATCTTGTAGTAACATCGGTAGAACATTACGTAGGAAAATTAGCATATTTTACACCATTTAGATTGCCATCGATAAAATGGGGGCCAATTATCCTTGCTCCCATAATGCCGTACCATACATTAACCCGCCAAGGTCGCTGATGTTCAACTTGTCGCAGCCATCGTCGATTTTCCATTGCCCAACACTGCATATTATGACGGTTTACGTTACCGCTGTTGGTGAATGACGCTTCGTCGCTAAATAGAACGCGTGCAAGAAATCTGTCATCGTCCCGTAATTTCTCTTGTGCCCAGTGGCAGAACTGTACACGACGTTCAAAGTCGTCTCCATGCAATTCCTGGTGCATAGAAATATGGTACGGGTGCAATCGATATTGATGTAGCATTCTCAACACCGACGTTTTTGAGATTCACGATTCTCGCGGAATTTATCGGCTACTGACGTGCGGATTAGCCGCGACAGCAGCTAAAACACCTACTCGGGCATCATCATTGTTGCAGGTCGTGGTTGACGTTTCACATGTGGCTGAACACTTCCCGTTTCCTTAAATAACGTAACTATCCGGCGAACGGTCCGGACACTTGGATGATGTCGTCCAGGATACCGAGCAGCATACATACCACACGCCCGTTGGGCATTTTGTTCACAATAGCCATACATCAACACGATATCGACTTTTTCCCGCAATTGGTAAACGGTCCATTTTAACACGGGTAATGTATCACGAAGCAAATACCGTCCAAACTGGCGTAATGTTACGTGATACCACGTACTTATACGTTTGTATCTATTACAGCGCCATCTATCACAAAGCGAAATAAGTGGCCCAACTAAGACATTCAGATTTCTTTACGTACTACACGAATATGTAATAAAAAATGGGAGTTCCTATTTAAAAAAAAAAACTCAGTTTGACCGTTTGACCTATGGCAGCGCCATCTAGGGGTCCAACCATAGCGCCATCTGGTTTCCCCCTTCAAGGTAGACAAGTGTTGTTCTTTGTAGTTTTTTCGTTTGATGCTTATTTCGTGAGATATTTGGTCCGGTCACTATCAATGGACCACCCTGTATACACACAGGTGACAGAAGTCATAGGATAGTGGTACGCACATATACAGACGGCGGTAACGTCGCGTACACCAAGCTTAAGAGTGCAGTGTTGTCGGCGCAGCTGTGATTTGTACTCAAGTGACTCATGTGAAAAGATTTTCCACACGATTATCAGCCCACTACGGGAATTAACACACTTTGGACTAGATGCATGGGACATTCAATTAGGGAAATCCTTAGGGAATTTAAATATACCGAGATCGACAATGTCAAGACTGTACGGAGAGTACCACGTTTCAGGTGTCACACCCCGACGCAGACATCGTAGTGGCTGACGGCCTACACAGAACGACCGAAAGCAGCGGCGTCTGCGTAAAGTTGTCAGTGCCAACAGACAAGTAACACTGCGTGAAACAGCCGCAGGAATAACGTGGGGCGTACGACGGACGTATGCGTTAGGTCAGTCCGGCGAAATTTGGCGTTAATGGTGATAGCAAACGAGCGACGCAAAGGAGTGCCTCTGGTAGCAGCGCGACACCGCCTGCAGCGCCTGCCCTGGGCTCGTGGCCACAGCGGTTGGACCCCAGACGACCGGAAAGCCGTGGCCTCGTCAGATGAGTCACGATTTTAGTTGGTAGGAGCTGTGGTAGGGTTCGAGTGTGGCGCACACTCCACGAAGCCGTGCACTCAAGTTATGAACAAAGCACTGTGCAGGCTGCCGGTGGTACCATAATGGTTTTTACATGGAATGGGCTGCGTGCTCTGGTCCAACAGAGCCGATCATTGACTGTAAATGGTTCCGTTCAGCTACTTGGAGACATTTACAGCCATTCATGGATTTCAAGTTCTACATCTACATCTTCATCTACATCCATACTCCGCAAGCCACCTGACGGTGTGTGGCGGAGGGTACCTTGAGTACCTCTGTCGGTTCTCCCTTCTATTCCGGTCTCGTATTGTTCATGGAAAGAAGGATTGTCGGTATGCCTCTGTGTGGGCTCTAATCTCTCTGATTTTATCCTCATGGTCTCTTCGCGAGATATACGTAGAAGGGAGCAATATACTGCTTGACTCTTCGGTGAAGATATGTTCTCGAAACTTCAACAAAAGCCCGTACCGAGCTACTGAGCGCCTCTCCTGCAGAGTCTTCCACTGGAGTTTATCTATCATCTTCGTAACGCTTTCGCGATTACTAAATGATCCCGTAACGAAGCGCGCTGCTCTCCGTTGGATCTTCTCTATCTCTTCTATCAATCCTATCTGGTACGGATCCCACACTGCTGAGCAGTATTCAAGCAGTGGGCGAACAAACGTACTGTAACCTACTTCCTTTGTTTTCGGATTGCATTTCCTTAGGATTCTTCCAATGAATCTCAGTCTGGCATCTGCTTTTCCGACGATCAACTTAATATGATCACTCCATTGTAAATCACTCCTAATGCGTACTCCCAGATAATTTATGGAATTAACTGCTTCCAGTTGCTGACTTGCTATATTGTAGCTAAATGATAAGGGATCTTTCTTTCTATGTATTCGCAGCACATTACACTTGTCTACATTGAGATTCAATTCCCATTCCCTGCACCATGCGTCAATTCGCTGCAGATCCTCCTGCATTTCAGTACAACTTTCCATTGTTACAACGTCTCGATATACCACAGCATCATCCGCAAAAAGCCTCAGTGAACTTCCGATGGCATCCACAAGGTCAATTATATATATTGTGAATAGCAACGGTCCTAGGACACTCCCCTGCGACTCACCTGAAATCACTCTTACTTCGGAAGACTTCTCTCCATTGAGAATGACATGGTGCGTTCTGTTATACAGGAACTCTTCAATCCAATCACACAATTGGTGTGATAGTCCATATGCTCTTACTTTGTTCATTAAACGACTGTGGGGAACTGTATCGAACGCCTTGCGGAAGTCAAGAAACACGGCATCTACCTGGGAACCCGTGTCTATGGCCCTCTGAGTCTCGTGGACGAATAGCGCGAGCTGGGTTTCACACGATCATCTTTTTTGAAACCCATGCTGATTCCTACAGAGTAGATTTCTAGTCTCCAGAAAAGTCATTATACTCGAACATAATACGTGTTCCAAAATTCTACAACTGATCGGCGTCAGAGATACAGGTCTATAGTTCTGCACATCTGTTCGACGCCCCTTCTTGAAAACGGGGATGACCTGTGCCCTTTTCCAATCCTTTGGAACGCTACGCTCTTCTAGAGACCTACGGTACACCGTTCCGAAAAACAATGCGCCATGTCACAGGCCAAGCACTGTTTGTGACTGATTTGAAAAACATCCTGAACAATTCGAGAGAATGATTTGGCCACCCATATCGCCCGACATCACCGGCAACACTTTTGCAACTGTGGGCAGCTGTAGAGGCAGCATGGTTATATCTTCCAGCGACTTGTTGAGTCCACGCCACGCCGGTCTGCTGCTCTACACCGGGCAGATGATGGCCGGTTACGATACTCTGGGGTGTACCATGACTTTCATCACGTCAGTGCATTATTTCTCACTTCAACAACGATTTCTCTGAAGATATTCTAATCGTATATTTGTAGAGCGATGAATGTGGTACCGTTAGAAGGTTTATTAACCGGCTTCTGACATCGCATACCGATTTTGTGCAAAAAAGTACTTTTTGCCCAAAATTTTAACATAAAAGAAACTTTTAGCTATTAGAGGCAAGAGGGGGTCATGAACGCCCTGCTTCATTCCTATATTTTACGAAGCTAGCTTATTAATAACGAATAAGAGACTCTCTTTCCGTATTATTTTATTACAAATATCATCTGATTTGTTTTAAAGTAGAGCCGGCCGGAATGGCCGTGCGCTTCTAGGCGTTACACTCTGGAGCCGCGCGACTGCTACGGTCGCAGGTTCGAATCCTGCCTCGGGCATGGATGTGTGTGATGTCCTTAGGTTAGTTAGGTTTAAGTAGTTCTAAGTTCTAGGGGACTGATGACCACAGCAGTTAAGTCCCATAGTGCTCAGAGCCATTTGAACCATTTGTTTTAAAGTAGTCTTCACTGGATTATTTGTATACAGTATTGTCACAATTACTGACCATTTTCCCTCCCCGAGCGGTTCTAGGCGCTTCAGTCCGGAACGGCGCAGCTGCAACAGTCGCAGGTTCGAATCCTGCCTCAGGCATGGATGTGTGTGATGTCCTTAGGTTAGTTAAGTTTAAGTAGTTCCAAGTCTGGGGGACTCATGGCCTCAGATGTTAAGTCCCACAGTGCTTAGAGCGATTTTAACCATCTCTCTCCCCGTCGGAAAAGCTGACTTTTCTAAATGAAATATTTTCCGAAAAGACAAACACTTTTGTCATTCTCGCCTTGAATTGTGATTTATCTATTGCGTCTACGGCCTAACGTGCTTACCTAAAGTACGAAGTGCAATTAAAATCTCAAATCACAGTTAGTGGTTTTTTTGCCTTAGTGATGTAACAGGTAAGAAGCGAACACTACGTTCTAACCTAAACATTTCGCATTTATTTACTTCTTTGTATTTCTATATTCGTATGTCTCACTAAACTTCTCTTCAACAACAGACCGAAAGCTAGAGATTACAAGCAAATGATGAGGTGAAATATTGTCACGAGCAATCAATTACATTGCTATAAAAATGTTCCACAAATTACCAGATGAAATAAAATGTCTGACAGACAGCAGTAATAACTTCAAAAATAAATTGAGATCATATCTCCTTGAGAACTCCTTCTATACCATAGATGATTTCTTGAATAGGAATAAATAAATCTCTAAATATAATATATGTATTTTGTGCCATTTAAGGGAATGGGGTAAATAATAGAAATATTATATATTACAATACAGAGTTAAAGATTGATATTTCTATTATTTACCCCATTCCCTTAAACGGTACAAAATGCATATATTATATTTATAGATTTATTTATTCCTATTCAAGAAATCATCTATGGTATAGAAGGAGTTCTCAAGGAGATATGATTTCAATTTATTTTTGAAGCTATTACTGCTGTCTGTCAGACATTTTATTTTATCTGGTAATTTGTCGAACATTTTTATAGGAATGTAATTGATTCCTCGTGACAATATTTCACGTCATCATTTGCTTGTAATTGCTAGCTTTCGGCCTGTTGTTGACGGGAAGTTTCTTAAAAATCTTGTTTCATAGGTGCATTTCTTGTGCACTTGACACGTTCCACTTCATAACGGGTACCGTACCGTGCGACTGATTAAAGGAACATGCAACTAACTAATTAACTTCTTTTATTTTGTGCGTGTTTTTTCTCAGTAATTATTAACTATTGTCAACAACAACATGTTGTAAATGTTGCCATAAACAATAAATGACAAGATTACGAAGCCAAGGAAAAGAACATTACAAGTTATGAATTAGAAGCGTCGCTCCGAAAGGGTGCCCGCAGCTCAAGCACTTGCTCATACAGAACGGCGGCGTTCCCGAACTCCTCTTAGCCCAGCGATAACACTTATTCCAAACAGTGTCACCGTTTGCAACCATACAAGCGCGAAAGTTTCGCACGGGTCCCCCGCTAGATACAAAAACTTTTCAGTACGCACAGGTCAGTGAACGAGCCTTGTGCAAGATACTCGGGATATCTGTGATTCAGATCCGCTCCTCACAGCAGTACGATTCTTTTTTTATCAGTGCAGACTACGGGTGAACAATCGGCGATTGGTTTGAGTATGACCCGCGGAAGAAATTCGTTGGATATGAGCGAGCTATGTGGCCCCTCCCATGTTCAATAATATTGTCAGTACGACAATATATTGGCAGTCTGAGAGTGAGTATTGTATTGTCGACAAAAGAAATATTGACGAACAGTACTGATGCTGACAAAAATATTTTCAGTACTGCTAATACTAACTGAGCATGTGAGAGCGAGTATTATCCATCTGACAATGCACCATTCCGTTGTTCGCAGTTTTCCAGTCAGGCTCCTTTACAGGATGTTTGCGTAACAGCGTGCAAAGCTTAAAGCGACATACGGGGTACTCCACTGAACAATTTGAGGTTGGGAACCGGGGATAGGAAGAGCCAGCTACGGAAATAATAGGAATACAATCACATTACTGAGCACTTTTTTATTTACATTAGTTAACTGCAGATACCATCATTGACACAATTAATGTTCCATTTGTACTGTATCTAACAAAACGTACCGAAATTGACCGCCTCAAGCTCAATGCAAGTATGACATCAGCTAACAAGATTCTGACGGACCCAGGCAAATATGCCCGGTGTGTTTAGAACCACATCACAGGCAGCTACAATTCTGGGAGCTAATTCCGTCTCCGTATCCTACGTTTCTAGCATTTGTAGACTTAGAGAAAGCTTTTGACAATGTTGACTGGAATACTCTCTTTCAAATTCTGGACGTGGCAGGGGTAAAATACAGGGAGCGAAAGGCTATTTACAATTTATACAGAAACCAGGTGGCAGTTATAAGAGTCGAGGAGCATGAAAGGGACGCAGTGGTTGGGAAGGGAGTGAGACAGGGTTGTAGCCTATCCCCAATGTTATTCAATCTGTATACTGAGCAAGCAGTACAGGAAACAAAAGAAAAATTTGGAGTAGGAATTAAAATCCATGGTGAAGAAATAAAAACTTTGAGGTTCACGATGACAGTGTCATTCTGTCAGAGACAGCTAAGATTCTGGAAGAGCAGTTGAATGGAATGGACGGTCTCTTGAAAGGAGGATATAAGATGAACATCAACAAGAGCAAAAGGAGAATGATGGAATGTAGTCGAATTAAATCGGGCGATGCTGTGGGAATTAGATTAGGAAATGAGACACTTAAACTAGTAAATGAATTTTGCTATTTGGGGAGCAAAATAACTGATGATGGTCGAAGTACAGAGGATATAAGATGTAGACTGGCGGTGGCAAGAAAAGCGTTTTTGAAGAAGAGAAATTTGTTAACATCGAGTATAGATTTAAGTGTCAGGAAGTCATTTCTGAAAGTATTTGTATGGAGTGTAGCCATATACGGAAGTGAAACATGGACGATAGACAGGAATAGAATAGAAGCTTTCGAAATGTGGTGCTACAGAAGAATGCTTAAGATTAGACGGGTAGATCACATAACTAATGAGGAGGCACTGAACAGAATTGGCAAGAAGAGGAATTTGGGGCACAGTTTGACCAGAAGAAGGGATCTGTTAGTAGGACATGTTCTGAGGCATCACCCCAATTTATTATTGGAGGGCTCGTGGAGGGTAAAAATCGTAGAGGGATACCAAGAGATGAATATACTAAGCAGATTCAGAAGAATGTAGATTGCAGTAGGTACTGGGAGATAAAGAAGCTTACACAGGATAGAGCAGCATGGAGGACTGCATCGAGCCAGTCTCTGGAGCGAAGCTCACAACAACAACAACAACATCCAGTGGGCTCTCACACACAAGTGATGTTACATATCTCTGTAGAAAATAATGAAAGTGAGTCAGGTCAGGTGACTTCGCGGGCCATGGAATTGGATCACTGATTCCAATCCAATGACCGGGAAATGCAGCATTGAGGTGGTTGAGGACATCCACACTGAAGTGAAGCGTTGCACCATCGTGTTGTATCCACACCCTCTCACGAACAGCCAAGGGGACGTGCTTCAACAACTCCGGTAGAACTCTTTGCACGAACCTCCAGCACAGGTGGCCATTCAGGCGGCCAGGCAGAAGATATGGCCCAGTGACACCGTCGCCTACAATTCTAGCCTAGATATTCACAGCAAAAACGTACTTGACGGTGTGACTCTGCTACAACGTGTGGGTTTTCCTCATCCCGCGCATGGCTATTCCTAAATACCATCACGATCAAGTGAGGCCTCGTCAGTAAATAGCACGATCTGGGAAAAATGTAATCGATCAGTCCATTGTTGAAGCAACCACTAACACCATGTGACCCTTGGTGCTAAGTCAGTCACAAGCATTGCATTGACTCGTGGGTGATTTGGGTGTAATTGATGTTCGTGGAGAACTTGCCACACGCCTAGTACTAGGAGTACTTGTCGTGGGGTCCTCTGGAACACGTTCCACCACCTCCTCTTCAAAATTGGGTGTGCGAGAGGTTCTCATGTTGCCAGGTCCCTCGTTTCTTCTTTCCAATGAACCAGTCATCCGCATTTGTCGATCGGGAGAAATAAACACTGGTCGTCACGGATGGCGCCTGTTAGGAAATCGTTCCCTGTACAGCCCTTCAGCAGCGAGAGCACTGCAACGTACGTCCCCATACACAAGGTACATGTCAGTGAGTTCTGCGAGACAGTACCAGTACTGCTTCATCGTACTGTACTCTGCGTCGCTGAGGCTTCGTAGAGTACAATACGATTGAGCAGCGCTGGCTAATGAAAAGATCTGTCGTTGATTCACAGCACGTCCCGTCATGGGACAATGTAAGTACGATACAACAGAGCCACCTCGTGGACAAGTACAGTAAACAATCATGACTTCCTAGTAATCAGGTTCGTCCTCCTTGTTTCCTTGCAGGAAATAAAGAATGTGCATGTAAATAAAGAGCACAGTACGTGTTAAACTTGTACGCATGTTAGTTGTAAGTAAGCTGGAAAACAGTAATGCTAGATAAAGCGGTAGATAAATATACTTATATATCTCCTTAAGCTGGCTTCTCCGCCCCCAGGTTTCCTTCCTCAAATTGTTCATTGAAGCATTCTTATATCCTATTACATTTTTGCACGCTCTTACACGCTCTTACGCTGGTAGTAGGTTGTTGCAAAAATGAAGAGCATAGAGACAGAAATGATGACACTTTCTGCAGGACCTGACCATCATTTTGCAGGTCAGTGCTGAAGCACGTACAGTGAAAGCTGTTACTGATTTGTTGACTGATGGGGCTGCTAAGTGCTATACTGCACTCGTCTGAGTTAAGCCCTCGTGAGTTCAACTCGATTTCTAAACTGGAGGAAACACTTTACGGCATTCGCTTCAGAACTGCAACAAATTCGTCGGGCAACAGACCGCGCCGCTCGATCTGTCAACACAACTGGCACTGCTAAGAAATATCCTACGACTTCCACATCGCTGGCAACGGGTTGTACACAATACTGGTGACTACTTTGAAGGTCAGTACAACACTGAAACACGTATCTATTTTGTACGAGCTGTAAATAAATAGTTGCCACTATTAAAGTTCCAACCCTCGTATAATAAAGTAATTTCAATTACTTGCTTGTATGGGCGTTTATTTTTTCATGATATTTCGAAATACCCTGGCAGCCCATCTTCAGAAGTTTACATATATTTACGTGTCGAGAACATTGTTTGTATACTATCGGATGTTTTTAAGAAAGCTGTTGTAAAAAGTCGTAAGTAAAGAAACAGTGTTCACGGTGCGTAAATGTTTTTACGGTAGGAGCGCCACTTAACGAGGTGGCCCGCGAATTTAAGTAATTGTGTGATTCAGGCTCACGGCTGATGTCTTAACTACTGACGACGCCTTTGGCACAATTGTTTTATTTATCTCCATTGCATTCTGATGAAGGTATATTTATATATACCGAAACATTGGTAAAAAATTTTAATAAATCATTATCCACAACTGTTTTGGTTGTCATCATTTACCGTGAAGAATTTCAACAGTTGATGTTTCAGCCATGTTTAAAGTCTTGAAACTCGTAATGTAAACATCTGAAGATGGGGTGAACATAAAATGAATGTACTTTGAAAACGTTATTTTTTTCAGGCATTATTTGTTGCGCTAGGGCCGGGCTCTGTGGCCAAGCGGTTCTAGGTGCTTCAGTCCGGAACCGCGCGACTGCTACGGTGCTACGGTCAAAAGTTCGAATCCTGCCTCGGGCATATATGTGTGTGATGTCCTTAGGTTAGTTAGGTTTAAGTAGTTCTAAGTTCTAGGGGACTGACGACCTCAGAAGTTAAGTCCCATAGTGCTCAGAGCCATGTGAACCATTTGAACATTCAGGCTCACGGGTGACCAGTGGTTGCCCATATCTGATACAGACTGTTAATCGACCGTGACTGTTTCAAAAATGTGAAAACGATTTTCAGAGACCACTATCAGTCACAAAATTTGTTTACTTATTTATATTACACTCACAGAAAAAAAAACACCAAACATACTTCGTGTAGAATGATGAATTTTTTTGAATGCATTTGTCTGGATAACGTATTTAAGGGATTAACATTGCAAGATCGCCGACTGTTGAATGCAAGCAGGAAAACGTGCGTGTGTTGTGTCTTACAGGTGCCGGACGTCGGTCTCTTGGATGCAGTTCAATGCCTGTTCCGCTTGATCGGTCAGTATAGGGACGGTTACTGCTGGTTGTGGTTCGATGTTGTCCAGTAAGTGTTCGATCCGAACAATCGAGTAGGCCAAGGAAACACGTCGTCGATACGACGTGTAGCAGGTTTGGTTGCAACAGCGGTATGTTGACAGACGTTATCCTGTTGGAAGATACTTCCTGGAATACTGTCTGAATGGCAGCACGACAGGTCGAATCATCTACATCTACATCTACATCTACACCCATACTCCGCAAGCCACCTGACGGTGTGCGGTGGAGGGTACCTTGAGTACCTCTATCGTTTCTCCCTTCTATTCCAGTCTCGTATTGTTCGTGGAAAGAAGGATTGTCGGTATGCCTCTGTGTGGGCTCTAATCTCTCTGATTTTATCCTCATGGTCTCTTCGCGAGATATACGTAGGAGCGAGCAATATACTGCTTGACTCTTCGGTGAAGGTACGTTCTCGAAACTTCAACAAAAGCCCGTACCGAGCTACTGAGCGTCTCTCCTGCAGAGTCTTCCACTGGAGTTTATCTATCAATTCCGTAACGCTTTCGCGATTACTAAATGTTCCTGTAACGAAGCGCGCTGCTCTCCATTGGATCTTCTCTATCTATTCTATCAACCCTATCTGGTACGGATCCCACACTGCTGAGCAATATTCAAGCAGTGGGCAAACAAGCGTACTGTAACGTACTTCTTTTGTTTTCGGATTGCATTTCTGCCCATTTGCTTTACCCACGATCAATTTTTTATGATCATTCCATTTTAAATCACTCCTAATGCGTACTCCCAGATAATTTATGGAATTAACTGCTTCCAGTTGCTGACCTGCTATTTTGTATCTAAATGTTAAGGGCTCTTTCTTTCTATTTATTCGCAGCACATTACACTTGTCTACATTGAGATTCAATTGCCATTCCCTGCACCATGCGTCAATTCGCTGCAGATCCTCCTGCATTTCAGAACAATTTTCCATTGTTACAGCCTCTCGATATACCACAGCATCATCCGCAAAAAGCCTCAGTGAACATCCGATGTCATCCACAAGGTTAGTTATATATATTGTGAATAGCAACGGTCCTACGACACTCCCCTGCGACTCACCTGAAATCACTCTTACTTCGGAAGACTTCTCTCCATTGAGAATGACATGGTGCGTTCTGTTATATAGGAACTCTTCAATCCAATCACACAATTGGTCTGATAGTCCATATGCTCTTACTTTGTTCATTAAACGACTGTGGGGAACTGTATCGCACGCCTTGCGGAAGTCAAGAAACACGGCATCTACCTGTGAACCCGTGTCTATGGCCCTCTGAGTCTTGTGGACGAGTAGCGCGAGCTGGGTTTCACACGACCGTCTTTTTCGAAACCCATGCTGATTCCTACAGAGTAGATTTCTAGTCTCCAGAAAAGTCATTATACTCGAACATAATACGTGTTCCAAAATTCTACAACTGATCGACGTTAGAGATACAGGTCTATAGTTCTGCACATCTGTTCGACGTCCCTACTTGAAAACGGGGATGACCTGTGCCCTTTTCCAATCGGAAGGCTACGCACTTCTAGAGACCTACGGTACACCGCTGCAAGAAGGGGGGAGGCAAGTTCCTTCGCGTACTCTGTGTAAAATCGAACTGGTATCCCATCAGGTCCAGCGGCCTTTCCTCTTTTGAGCGATTTTACTTGTTTCTGTATCCCTGTGTCGTCTATTTCGATATCTACCATTTTGTCATCTGTGCGACAATCTAGGGAAGGAATCAGCAGACGTACGATTTCGCAGTCAGGATGCCTGGGACTCCCACGAGAGTGCTTGTGCTGTTATACGATAACTCCAGACCACAACTCCAGATGCAGGTCCAGTGTGTCCAGCAGGCAGTTTGCTTGCAGGCACTCTACTCAGCTCCTCGTAACCAACGCACGGCCATCATTGGCACCGAGGGGGAATAACTTTCACCAGAAAACACAACTAATCCCCACCCTCCCTTGACACTAGCGAGCTGGCAAATGGCGGCAGTTTGGGGCCGGTGAAACGCCCTCTACAGGGTGTCCGTCTCGGAGCTGTCCTCGAAGTAACCTTTATGTCACTGTACTGCCTACTGCCGGTCATGTTGCTACTGCAAAGGCAATAGGGTGGGCTGGAGCCGCACGCCGAACACGATCCTCTTTCCTCCCAGCTGCGCCACATGGCCGTCCGGAATCCTGTGACCACCTCTGCCAGCAATCATGTACAGGGGCTACGTTCCTGCCAATTTTTCTGCAGTATCGCAGAAGGAGCATCCAGGTTCTCGTAGCCCTATTACACGATCTCAACTCAGTGAGGTATGGGTAATGGTGTCTTTGTCGCCTTAAAACCAGTCTTGACTTGCATCGTCTCATCCAATCTCAGAGGTAACTAACGCTGACGACCGTTACAACGTGAATTTAAAGTAGATATGATTTGAATCCTCATAGCCGCGCTATTAGCTCTACTGTTTTGCGCCTGGTGTGAAACCTAGGTACAGATCATCTTTCAGATGTAGAAAGACGCCTACCAACTTTCGTTCATGTCGCTCAACTCCTCCTTGGTATTATATTTTCTTCCGTCATTGTATTTAATGAAGAAACATGTTTTGAGGTATAGACATCTTCAGGCTACAATGGCAATAAAAAACCATTTAACAGAAGCACACATAAGTATTAAACGTGTTATTTATAGTCTTGGTATTTGCTATGGTTGGTTGGTTGGTTGTTTCGGGGAGGGAGACCAGACGGCGAAGTCATCGGTCTCATCGGATTAGGGAAGGACGGGGAAGGAGGTCGGCCGTGCCCTTTGAAAGGAACCATCCCGGCATTTGCCTGGAGCGATTTAGGGAAATCACGGAAAACCTAAATCAGGATGGCCGGACGCGGGATTGAACCGTCGTCCTCCCGAATGCGAGTCCAGTGTGCTAACCACTGCGCCACCTCGCTCGGGATGTGTGCTATGGTCATCGTGCTGAGAAAAACAATGAAAATCAAAAGCGAGGGGTATTCACTGCGCTGTTAGTCCGCTGTTTACATAGAGCTTTTTAAATAGCCGCTCGCTTTATTCGTATGAAATGGCTGTCTTCTTGTAATGTCCTATTGCACAGTAGTGTTAATTGTGATGTACCTAGCAACCTTATGAATAGTGGTTAACCAGAGCCAACAAGACGTAGCAAAGGAGACAACACACCATAGTAAGACTACCATTTCATGTGAACGAAATGAGTGATTATTTAAAAATGTTCACTTGAACAACATACCGACAAACTTAATGAATATTACCTCATGTTAGCTTTCCTTCTCTTTCTCCGCAGAATGATAAAAAAAAAGAAGGTTCAAATGGCTCTGAGTACTATGGGACTTAACTTCTGAGGTCGTCAGTCCCCTAGAACTTGGAACTACTTAAACCTAGCTAACCTAAGGACATCACACACATTCGTGCCCGAGGCAAGATTCGAACCTGCGACCGTAGCGGTCCCCCGGTTCCAGACTGAAGCGCCTAGAAGCGCTCAGGGCGCACCGGCCGGCATGCCCACAGCGCTAGCAATCTGACGCACCTTAACTCTTCTGTCATCCATCACTGTATCACGGGTCTTATCAATGATTTCTGCAGTCGTAACCTCCACAGGGCGTCCGGAACGTTCAGCATCACTTGTGCACATAAGGCCACTCCAAAAATTTTGAAACCACTTATAAACTGTTCTCATCGAAGGTGCATCGTCACCGTAATCTTTATCAAGCTTCTCTTTAGTCTCCCGAGGTGTTTTGCCTTTCATAAAGTAACGTTTAATCACCACACTAAATTCTTTTTCGTCCATTTTTTGACAATCACTCGACTTTCTTGGTTCACACGAATGCCAAACACAAAGAAATACACCAGTATGGCTGAAACTTAGTGTGCGTTCTTTCCAAAGATGCTACTAACTAAACATGACCTCGACATGCGCCGGTGGTGCCAGCTCTAGAACTTTGCGTGGACTTTTGAAACCCCCCTCGTAGTACATAGTAGGATTGGCGATTTATGGAGGGTAGGGATTGTATACAAGCATTCCACCAGACATTAAAAATTTTCACTCTGTGTGAGAAATGACACTTCTAGAGTTAAGGCCTAATTTGGTACGTTACACGTTACAATATACTGTAACATGTACTTGTTGCAGGGGTCATCCTCGCACTTGGGTGCGGGAGTGATGAACTAGGAACTCGCCTAACCTGAGGAGTGGTATTTCGCCGCCGTGGCTGCAGAGGAGACGAGGGCTCCGGTGGCAGAGCGCGTGGCTGCGAGACTGTGCCCAGTTGGGTACGCTGGCGACGTGTGCACGGTCGGCTGTGAGGAGCCTTTGCATCGGAGTTCACCTGCTGTTCCTCTGATAAACTGCAAGTTGTTAAGTTGGTTAAAGGTTTAGATGTTAATCGAAGAATTTTGGTTTGTGCAAACAGCGTCTTTTCTGCCTTGTGGCCTCCTGCGTTCGGGTTTCCTGTCCCTGTCGCCGGTGTAATTATAGACAGTGATCTTTTGGCTTCTTATTAGTACTGCCTGGCAGGAAGTGTATTTTTGGCCAGGGATTATAGTTCCTGATTTGATTCCTCCTCCTCCCCTGGCCTCGCGTGAGGTCGATGTGATTGCTGAATGTGAGGCGTTGTGGGTCTGTTAGTCCGCTTCTAGCCTGAGCATCCTACGGGAGGCTATTG
This sequence comes from Schistocerca americana, assembly GCF_021461395.2. Classification (NCBI taxonomy): domain Eukaryota; kingdom Metazoa; phylum Arthropoda; class Insecta; order Orthoptera; family Acrididae; genus Schistocerca; species Schistocerca americana. The sequence continues at coordinate 209,100,173 of NC_060127.1, read as the reverse complement.
TGGCCGCCCTTACACCCGGTCGGTTAATTATTTCTACCCCAGGTCATTTTGGTGGCAGGACATGGTATTAAAGTTGTTAGTTATTGTAAAATGTTAAGTAGTTGTATTTTACTCTGATTGTTTTTGGCCATTGTTTAAAAAGGTTAAGTTTGCCTTTCATTGGTGTTTTTTTTAAAAATTATGTGGCTTTAAAATTGTTAGTTGTTGTAAAAGGTGAATGACTGTATATTTACTTTGATTATTTTAATCTACTTGGAATCCTTTGAAAATGGCTAGTTCTTCCTCCCTGTTAGCGAGCCCTTGTAATTCAATATCTTGTTGTGCCAAAATTGAAAAGAAGCGGGTCCCTACATGTTCGGTAGCGAAATTGTATGCAAATTGGTGTTATTGTTCCATTACTTGGAAAGTTTTAATTTTGTTATTAAATACTTTACCAAAGTCTGTGTTAAGTAAAATGGCTTGTCCGTTAACTGTACAGTAAATTGTTTTGAAAAGGCACTCATGCCTGCTAGCTTTTTTTGGATCTGTTCCTGGTCAAGAAATGACTTTTAATGGTTGAAGTAATCAACAAAGAAATTGAAAATTGCAACTCGACAGTAACCAACTAATTTTGGCCCCCTTTCCCAACTCGAGGTTTTCCTTGATTAATCGTAACACCCGTCTCACAAGGAATATACATGTAAATAAACAGCACAGTACGTGTAAACTTGTCCGGCTGTTAGTTGTCTAAATAAGCTGGAAAACAGTAATGCTGGACAAGGCGGTAGACAAGTTTACTTCCATATCTCCTTAAGCTGGATTCACCGACAACAGGTTCCCTTCCTCAACTTGCTCAGTGAAGCATTCTCTATGTCCTGTTACATTTTTGCTCGCTCTTACGGAAACACACTGCATACACTGACATATTCTTCCATTCACCAACTAACTTAGGATCGTTAAAGTGACACTTTCCTGCCAACACATTTCGTTCTGTACTGAAGAAAACAGACGTAGTTCAGGCGCACCCTGCGAGACCCCAACACGTGTCAGTAACACGTCTCAGCATCAAACAAACAAGGCGATGTCACAACCGACAATACGAGGGGCGTTTGAAAAGTCCGTGCAAAATTAAAAACTACTTACGAGTTTGGGGTAAATCTTTTTTATTTTTCGACATAGGCTCCTTTAGATTTATACTCTTCGTCCAACGCTGTTCTACTTTGTTGATCACTTCCGAATAATAGGAATTTCCAAGTCTGCAAAATAGCTATTAGTTGCTGCAATCATCTCCTTGTTTGAATAAAATCTTTGTCCCACCAGCCATTTCCTCAAATTGGGGAACAAATAGTAGTCCGAGGGAGCCAAGTCTGGAAAATAGGTGGGATGTCAAACGAGTTGGAATCCTACTTCCATTAATTCTGCGACCACAAATGCTGGTGCATTGTCGTGATGGAAGAGAACTTTTTTGCGGTCCAATCGCCGGCGTTTTTCTTTCAGCTCGGTTTTCAAACGGTCCAATAACGATGAATAAGACGCACCTGTAACAGGTTTACTCTCTTCCAGATAGTCGATGAGGAATCCCAAAAGACTGTCGACATAGCTTTTCCGCCCGAAGCAATGGTCTTCGGCTTTTTGGTGCAGATTCTCCCTTGGTAAACCCTTGTTTAGATTGTTGTTTGGTCTCAGGAGTGTGGTAATGTATCCATGTTTCATCCATACTGACGAAACGACGCTTAAAGTCCTGCGGATTCTTCCTGAACAGCTGCAAACCATCCTTAAAATGGCTCTGAGCACTATGGGACTTAACATCTATGGTCATCAGTCCCCTAGAACTTAGAACTACTTACACCTAACTAACCTAAGGACATCACACAACACCCAGTCATCACGAGGCAGAGAAAATCCCTATCCCCGCCGAGAATCGAACCCGGGAGCCCGGGCCCGTGAAGCGAGAACGCTACCGTACGACCACGAGCTACGGACGCAAACCATCCCTGCAACACTTCACACGATTCCGTTTTTGGTCAAGTGTGAGAAATCGCGGAACCCATCTTGCGGATAGCTTCCTCATGTCCAAATGTTTATGCTCTGGCTCTGAACACTATGGGATTTAACATGTCATCACTTCCCTACAACATAGAACTACTTAAACCTAACTAACCTAAGGACATGACACACATCCATGCCCGAGGCAGGATTCGAACCTGCGACCGTAGTGGTCGCGCGGTTCCAGACTGAAAGCCTAGAACCGCTCGGCCACAGACTGAAGCGCCTAGAAGCGCTCAGGGCGCACCGGCCGGCATGCCCACAGCACTAGCAATCTCACACACCTTAATTCTTCTGTCATCCACCACCATATCATATATTTCATCAATGATTTCTGGAGTCGTAACCTCCACAGGGCGTCCGGAACGTTCAGCATCAGTTGTGCTCATTTGGCCACACCGAAAATTTTGAAACCACTTATAAACTGTTGTCATCGAAGGTGCATAGTCACCGTAATGTTTATCAAACTTCTCTTTAGCCTCCTGAGGTGTTTTGCCTTTCATAAAGTAATGTTTAATCACCACACGAAATTATTTTTTGTCAATTTTCTGACAATCACTCGATTTCCTTGATTCACATGAATGCCAAACACAAAGAAACAGATAATATGGCGGAAACTTGGTGTGTGTTCTTTCCAAAGATGCTACTAACTAAACATGACCTCGATACGTGCCGGTGGTGTCATCTCTCGGACTTTTCACGGACTTTTCAAACGCCCCTCCTATTTAGAAACAGATGTGTTCTGCATGGTGAACAGAAAAATGTAATCCCAAAATTGAATGTATCTTTTGCAAACTTTCTCTTTGTAGCCATGGAACACAAGTTTTATGTCCAATTTTAGACCTTGCAATTTAGTTTTTAGTGAAAATTTAATTGATACACAGATATTACAGTTGAAACTTCCTGGCAGATTAAAACTGTGTGCCGGACCGAGACTCGAACCCGGGACTTTTGCCTTTCGCGGGAAAGTGGTATGCAGGAGAGCTTCTGTGAAGGTAGGAGACGAAGTACTGGCGGAATTAAAGCTGTGAGGACGGGGCGTGAGTCGAGCTTGGGTAGCTCAGTTGGTAGAGCACTTGGCCGCGAAAGGCAAAGGTCCCGAGTTCGAGTCTCGGGCCGGCACACAAGTTTAATCTGCAAGGAAGTTTCATATCAGCACAGACTCCAGTGCACAGTGAAAATCCAATTCTGATATTACAGTTTTTCAGATGTCAAACAGTTCGGTTATGGGTACTGTTCAAAAAAATCGCAAAAAAAAACAGTGTGAAAAAAGTATGAAACAAAGTAAAATGCAAATAGTCTTCTCGGGTTTACCGCCGGATCACGTTGTGCAAATTCCACAATCATTCCTCGGAACAACTGTCAGACATCTTCAGGCGGTTCAACCTTGCTAGTGTCTAGGTATGACTGGCCACCAGCAAGGTCTAACCGCCTGAAGATTTCGGAGACTTGATCCGAGGAAATATTGTGGAATTTGCACAACCTGATCCGGCGGCAAACCCTTGAAGACTATTTACAACATATCCGCAGGGAAAGCGTGAAGTGTGGTGTCACCGCCAGACACCACACTTGTTAGGTGGTAGCCTTTAAATCGGCCGCGGTCCGTTAGTATACGTCGGACCCGCGTGTCGCCACTGTCAGTGATGGCAGACCGAGCGCCGCCACACGGCAGGTCTAGAGAGACGTCCTAGCACTCGCCCCAGTTGTACAGCAGACTTTGCTAGCGATGCTACACTGACAAATACGCTCTCATTTGCCGAGACGATAGTTAGCATAGCCTTCAGCTACGTCATTTGCAACGACCTAGCAAGGCGCCAATACCAGTTTATATTGAGATTGTTATGAATGTATCAACAAGAGCGATGTTCTCCAATTATGGATTAAAGTTAAGTATTCAAGCAACTATGTACTTTATTTTTTAGACTCAACTCCTTTAACTGTTCCAGACCTCACGCCAGCCTGCGTGAGCTTAAACGCGTGCATTTCGGCCTCCTCTAGCAACCACATGGCGACGAGTGTAAAAACGGTCTTCTTCTTTATACTTGCTTAAATTACTTGTGTCATGGCTTCGCCACAATCTCCAGATGTACTGTCCGAATTTTATCGCTTGCAGAATCAGCAGATGCAGGCCTTATTGAATGCCCTTGGACAGCTCGTCCAGGGTCAACGTGCGATGCGAAACGATGCGGCAGCCGCCGCTCCATCGCTCCCGCAGCCACAACACGCAGTTGCACCACCTTTTCGTCCATTTGATGCGGCACTGGAAAGCTGGACAGAGTGGTCACGCCAAATTGTATTCCATCTCGCCGCCTACAGAATTCAAGGTAACGAGCGGCAGCCTTTTTTGCTTTCTTGTGTAGGCGTCCAGACATACTGAGTGATAGTGAAATTGTTTCCCTGACGCGACGTAGCAACTATGTCCTACGACGAAATTTAGTCTGCATTAGATGCATATTTCAAAGAATCTGTCAATGTAGTTGCAAAAAGGTATACCTTCTTTCGTACAAAACGTACGGCCGGTCACACTAATAGGGAGTGGGTTGCAACTTTGCAAGGCCTTACTAGGGATTGTGCTTTTGCGTGTGAATGTGGACTCCCTTATTCGGATACTATGGTGCGTGATGCAATTGCACAGTACGTTTCTGATGTTCGTATCAGGGAACAGATTTTGAAACTAATCAGTCCCTCCCTTCAACAAGTGATAGACATATTGGATCGGCAGGACACTCTTGACTTTGCTCAGGAATCATTTGAAACTTTGCCGGCCGTGTGGCACATTAACCGGCCCGCCAGGCGAGCTGCTCGGAACAGTAAACAGCCCTCGCGCACGTCCGCGCAGCTGCCACCAAGCTCTCCGCTACGTGTGCCGCGCAAGCAAGCAAATGCAGTGCTAAAATCATGCCCGCGGTGTGCTACTAGACATTCGCGTGAGAATTGGCCATCACGCCAAGCTATTTGCTTTTTCTGTAATAAAAAAGGACATGTTCAATGTGTTTGCCAGAAAAAGCTCAGAACGGACACTCACAACCATTCCAGGCCCTTTGCTTTGCGCCGGAATCGGAACCGAACCAAGAATACTCAGGCTCGTGACCCTTCGCCCATGGAAATTCATGTAGTTAATTCCACTCTGCCCAGTGCCACTCTCTCTAACAGCGACTGTGTTCATCCCACAAATAGAGTGCATCGACATTGCAGGAAATCCCGTCAAGTCGCAAGTGATTCTGTACCAGTGTCTGTTCACGTTGCACCAGACAGTCGCTCTTGTCGTCAGCAGGACAATAAACTTTTTGTAGATTTGGACATTAATGGCAACGTGATCCCATTCCAGCTCGATACCGGAGCTGCAGTTTCATTGATCAATAAAGACACGTACAAACGACTGGGCACACCTCCGTTGCGTGCCGCAAATGTTAAGTTAACTACATATTCAGGTCACAAGATCCCTGTGTTAGGACAGTGCAGCCTTCTTGCAACATACAAGGAACAAACAAAACTTGTGTCCTTTTACGTTCTTCGTTCTTCTTCTGCAGTGAACTTGTTTGGTTTCGATTTATTTCAGTTATTTAACTTGTCTATCATAAATCAGGTCCTCTCAATGAACCAGACTGTGCCTTCAGACAGTGTTTCTCGTCTCTGTGAAGAGTTTGCAGATATTTTTGCGGCGGGCCTTGGTTGCGCTAAGAACTATAAAGCACATTTGGAACTGAAAGTAAACGCGCAACCGAAATTTTTCCGAGCGCGCAATGTTCCCCACGCATTGCGTGATGAGGTAGCAAGAACATTACACGATTTGGAATCACAAGGTGTAGTTGAACGTGTGCAGGCTTCTCTCTGGGCATCACCCTTAGTAATTTTGCCAAACCCTTCCGGTAAATTGAGACTTTGTGTGGACTTCAAGGCAACAGTGAATCCCCAACTAGTGATTGCAACTTTTCCTTTACCCCGCCCAGAAGATCTTTTTGACAAACTGTGCCCGGGTAAATATTTTTCGAAGTTGGACCTAGCAGATGCGTACTTGCAAATACCAGTGGACGACGAATCCCAGCGCGTCTTGGTGGTTAACAAGCATCTTGGTTTGTATCGGTTCAAACGACTGCCATTCGGGTGTGCATCTGCCCCTGCATTGTTTCAGCAATATCTGCAAACTGTTTGTGCCTCGGTCCCTACTGCAGCAAACTATCTGGACGATATTGTGATCTCCGGAAAGATGTAAGCAGAACATTTAGCCAATCTCAGAACATTATTTCAGGTCTTGCGACAAAATGGTCTTCGCTTGCGGAAGGACAAATGTGTGTTTTTTGCTCAGGACTTACCCTACCTGGGCCATGTACTCAATGCCCAAGGCATCCATCCGAGTCCACAGCACCTCCGTGCCATATAGGACTTGCCTTCGCCGCAGACTTTGAAGAAGCTGCAGTGTGCTGGGAAAAATCAATTACTATAACAGATACGTGCGCCAAGCCTCTTTCATTTCAGCTCCGCTTCATCGCTTACGCTGTAAAGGTTTTCCGTTCGTCTGGACGACGGAATGCGAACGCGCCTTTCGCCAGTTGAAATCGGCGTTGCTTTCTCATACTTGCCTTACGCCATTCGATCCCCAGAAACCCCTTTTGTTGATGGTAGATGCATCGGATTTCAGGATCGGTGCTGTGCTTGCGCACAAAGATGGATCGCATGATCGCCCTATTGTCTTTGCGTCCAAATTGCTCTCGTCTGCGCAAAGAAATTATTCACAGATAGAGAAAGAAGCTTTGGCTCTCGTATTTGGTGTTACTAAGTTTCATGATTTCTTGTATGTTCGTCACTTTACCATCATCACAGACCACAAACCTTTGACGTCGCTTTTTCATCTGAACAAGCCTGTACCTCCACGTACAGCGCAGAAATTCATTCGCTGGTCTATTTTCCTCTCACAGTACCGCTACGATATCTTGTATCGGTCCACTGCTAAGCACGGAAACGCCGATGCGTTGTTCCATTTGCCTGTTGCTGAGGATAGAGCATTCGATTCTTCCGAACTTGCTTGCATGTTCAATGATGCGGAAACCGATGACGTGGTAGAATCGTTTCCGATTGATTTTCGTCGTGTAGCTACAGCCACAGCTGCTGACCCTGTCTTTGCTACCGTTTTACGTTTTGTTGCTACGCAATGGCCCTTGTCAAAGTCACGGATTGAGGATCCGTTGGTTCGCCGATTTTTTGCTCACAAGGAGAGACTTTTTGTTTGACGTGGTGTTTTGCTGTTGCGTTCTGATAATGATCAGTCCAGGGTCGTAGTCCCACGTTCGTTACAGTCCTCTGTCGTACGGCTTCTCCACCAAGGACATTGGGGTATAGTGAGAACGAAACAACTTGCTCGTCAGCACTGTACTTGGTTCGGAATCGATGCTGCGATTACGAATATGTGCTCTTCTTGCATGGTGTGTGCCCAACAACAATCCGCACCGCCGCGGAAATTCTTTGTGTGGCCGAAAGCCACTTCCCCTTGGCAACGCTTACACATCGATTTTGCTGGTCCATTCGGGAGTGCTCGATGGTTGGTTGTGGTAGATTCATTCAGAAATTTTCCTTTTGTTGTCGGGATGTCTTCCACGACGTCATCTGCCACCATCCAAGCGTTATCTGCTATCTTTTGCATAGAAGGTCTTCCACAGACTATTGTTTCTGACAATATCCCACAATTCATGTCCGCAGAATTTCAGTCATCCTGCAAGGCCAATGGTATTCAACATCTGACATCCGCGCCGTTTTTGCCTCAGTCAAACGGTGCCGCTGAACGATTGGTCCGGACTTTCAAGTCACAGATGTTGAAGTTGAAAGAGTCGCATTCTCGGGAGGACGCGTTGTTGCTCTTTTTGTCCTCGTATCGCTCTCAGCCTCGAGATGGTCGCTCGCCGGCTGAGTTGCTCCACGGTCGTCCTCATCGAACCTTGATGTCTTTGCTGCATCCGCCGCATCAGGTTCCTGTGCAGCGGCAGACCCCTGTTTTTGCTCCAGGCGACGTTGTACACTATCGCAACTATCGAGGTTCACGGCGTTGGCTCGCAGGGCGCATTCTTCTCTGCCTCGGCCGCGCTATGTATCTGGTTTTGGGGGCCTCTGGTGAGGTGCGTCGGCATCTCAATCAGCTGCGCCTCTGTCGTCGCACGGGTTCTGCCGCTCCCTGTCTGCTTTCAGCGACGGTGCCGTCCGGTCAGCGCCCTGGGGACCCATCTACTGGCTCGCCTCATCCCCAGGTGTTACCGACGCTGCCTTCCATTTTGCCCCATGGCGACGCACCGCCGCCTGTTCTCCCGCCGGCGACGCCCGCAGTGGACGCTTCGCTGCAGCCGCCGGACGCCTCCCTGGCTCACGCGCCGCCGATCGCTTCCCGTGAACAGCTGTCCTCCGATATGGAATTCTTGCCCGCTCCGGACCAGATGTCATCTTCGCCCGTCGGCTACCCCGCCCCGATGGAGGTCGAATCTTCGGCCCCTCCTGTCTCTTTACGGGCGCATACACCGTATGTTGGCGTGCACCCTGGACTAGGTTTTTAGGCGTTTCCTAGCTCCCCTCGGTCCGAATGGCAGGGTGCAGGTGGCACAGCCTCGCCTGTTGCTAGGCTCCCCACCTCGTCGCATACGTCAACATGGGGTCCTCCCCACGGCGGGCGGAAGCCTTATACCACAACCGTCCGCCGATTTGCGGGGGAGGAATGTGGTGTCACCGCCAGACACCACTCTTGCTAGGTGGTAGCCTTTAAATCGGCCGCGGTCCGTTAGTATACGTCGGACCCGCGTGTCGCCACTGTCAGTGATTGCAGACAGAACGCCGCCACACAGCAGGTCTAGAGAGACTTCCTAGCACTCGCCCCAGTTGTACAGCAGACTTTGCTAACGATGCTACACTGACAAATACGCTCTCATTTGCCGAGACGATAGTTAGCATAGCCTTCAGCTACGTCATTTGCTACGACCTAGCAAGGCGCCAATACCAATTTATATTGAGATTGTTATGAATGTATCAACAAGAGCGATGTTCTCCAATTATGGATTAAAGTTAAGTATTCAAGCAACTACGTACTTTATTTTTTAGACTCAACTCCTTTAACTGTTCCAGACCTCACGCCAGCCTGCGTGAGCTTAAACGCGTGCATTTCGGCCTCCTCTAGCAACACGGTGTTGGCTCTTCTGCCAACACACCATGAAGAGTCACACAAAGTAAAGTGATGGAGCCTTTATTTGTGCAATGAAATCAACAAAGAGTGAAATTAAATGTTATAACTACATCTACATCATACTCCGCAAGACACCTAATGGTGTGTGACCATCTGATCCATCCAACTCTGTTCCACCCGTGAATAGTGCGTGGAAGGAATGATTGTCGGTAAGCCTGTGTATTGTCTCCAATTTCTCGAATTTTGTCCTCGCGGTCAATACGCGAGATGTATGTGGGGGAAGATCACATTGCTCTGAGCACTATGGGACTTAACTTCTGAGGTCATCAGTCCCCTAGAAGTTAGAACTACTTAAACCTAACTAACCTAAGGCCATCACACACATCCATGCCCGAGGCAGAATTCGAACTTGCGACCGTAGCGGTTGCGCGGTTCCCGACTGTAGTGCCTAGAACCGCTCGGCCACACCGGCCGGCTTGGGGGGATGTAATATGCTGTCCGACTCCTCCTGAAAAGTACTGTTCCGAAATTTCAATGGTAAATTGATAAAACTCTCCGTGACGCACAACACCTCTCTTGTAACGTCTGCCAGTTAAGTTTGTTTAGCACAGTGCCTCCCAAAGTGGTCCAGGTGAACCCCCAAAGGTCAACGGGAGACCAGACTGGAGTCCAAGTTGCGGAAAAAAAAGGGTGTTTCACAAGTTGTAAGGGGGGGGGGGGGGGGTCTACGAAAATTTTTAACCATCTTAATTTTTTTGAGTACCTAGTGTATTTTATGAAGGTCAGCGACTGCTACTTATAAGAACAACCATATTCGATATTCAGTACAACACATGTAGAGAGACTTGCAAAGAGTCGCCCGCGCGCCCTATCGCCCAGAATGCTTGCTTAGGCGTGCGAAGGGACGAAACACGACTTGCGCTGTGCCTGCAACGTTCACTAATATAAATACGAATGCCAAGGACAAGACGTTACTCATTTGTTTTCGTAATTTTGAGAATGAAAGTATGAGTGATTCGATGGCAGTGTTTGCCAGTGCCGAAAAAAGTAAGTACCTGCCCATTTGTTATTCATATTCTTATTTTACTTTGTAGTAATTTGTATTTGTTATATTTGCATGTAGCAGTTACGTAACAAAAATTAAATACTGAGAGGAGCGATTACTCAATACTTCTATAAAAGAACAGAAAGTCAAGAAAGATTGAAATTTTAGTACTTTTTATTATAAAAATATTTATTTACGCGACAGTGGCGACTCATTGAAAAGGAGATGTATGATTGACCTGCTTGTTTGTACATACTTCAGTGTCCTCGTAGCTGCTAATGCTAAACGACAAAAGATATTTGGAAATGTATCATAATGTAGTTAATCAAAAATACAGGGTTATTACAAATGATTGAAGCGATTTCACAGCTCTACAATATCTTTATTATTTGAGATATTTTCACAATGCTTTGCACACACATACAAAAACTCAAAAAGGTTTTTTAGGCATTCACAAATGTTCGATATGTGCCCCTTTAGTGATTCGGCAGACATCAAGCCGGTAATCAAGTTCCTCCCACACTCGACGCAACATGTCCCCATCAATGAGTTCGAAAGCATCGTTGATGCGAGCTCGCAGTTCTGGCACGTTTCTTGGTAGAGGAGGTTTAAACACTGAATTTTTCACATAACCCCACAGAAAGAAATCGCATGGGGTTAAGTCAGGAGAGCGTGGAGGCCATGACATGAATTGCTGATCGTGATCTCCACCACGATCGATCCATCGGTTTTCCAATCTCCTGTTTAAGAAATGCTTCTGCTTTAGCCTTTTCCGTAAGATGTTCCAAACCGTCGGCTGTGGTACGTTTAGCTCCCTGCTTGCTTTATTCGTCGACTTCCGCAGGCTACGCATGAAACTTGCCCGCACGCGTTCAACCGTTTCTTCGCTCACTGCAGGCCGACCCGTTGATTTCCCCTTACAGAGGCATCCAGAAGCTTTAAACTGCGCATACCATCGCCGAATGGAGTTAGCAGTTGGTGGATCTTTGTTGAACTTCGTCCTGAAGTGTCGTTGCACTGTTATGACTGACTAACGTGAGTGCATTTCAAGCACGACATACGATTTCTCGGCTCCTGTCGCCATTTTGTCTCACTGCGCTCTCGAGCGCTTTGGCGGCAGAAACCTGAAGTGCAGCTTCAGCCGAACAAAACTTTATGAGTTTTTCTACGTATCTGTAGTGTGTCGTGACCATATGTCAATGAATGGAGCTACAGTGAATTTATGAAATCGCTTCAATCATTTGTAATAGCCCTGTATTTTATATTACAATAAAACAGGTTCAGCCTTTTTGTGAAAACCTGTATAAGGTTGTTAAACACAAGTGCAAGGGTACAAAAACAATCAGTACTAATCAATAACACGTTGCTCTTATTGAGTGCAGTACAACTAAATAATAATAATAAAGAGAATCTAGGCTTATGAAACGAGGCATTGGTCTCGTGAATTAGGTATATACTTTCTTTAATCATTAATTAAAAACCGGCTATTTAATCTAGTGGCTGCTAAAGCTTCGACGATTAAACAATGGGTCTTCGCAGTTTATTGATTTCAATAAGTAAAAACAGTTTTTCCGCTGGCATTTTGGTTTTTTCATTGTAATAATTAATTCTATTCTATTCTGTTAAAATATACATATCCTGTTAAAATCACCTCATGATTACCAAAAGACTCTTTTTTTCCTTCCTTACAGATTACAATTGATACGAAAAATGGCTGAATCTAAGAAGAAATTACGACGGTACAGTGTTGATTATTTGAAATTCGGTTTTCTTCCATCAAAGGCAGACAAACGATTGCCCATGTCTTTTATGCAACGAAGTTTTGAGCAATGACTCTATGAAACCACAGAAGGCTGAAGATCTTCTAAGGAGGTGTTATCCCGATGAAATAGGTAAAGATTTGGAATAATTTCAAACATTCAGGGAAAAATGTGAAAAGAGACCCACCGTGGACGGTACGTTCGCTTCAACATCTCAAACTAACGACGATGGCTTGCTGGTATCTTACAGTATCTCATCGCTTATAGCGAAGTCGGGAAAACCGCACACCATCGGAGAACAGTTAATTCTACCCGCTGCTGAAGAGGTTTTAAAAAGCGTTCTGCGCAAAACCTCCATTTGACGTTCCTTAAGAATTCTTTTAAGTAACAACACTGTACAAAAAAGTATCGATGAAATGAGATGTGATATTGAAAGCTCTTGTGTTATTATCTACAAACCACTCATTTTCTATTCAACTGGACGAGTCGACTTTACCTGCCGATGAAGCATTATTATTGGCATATGTTCGATTTGTTATGGACGAAGAAATCCATGAAGAGCTGCTGTTCGCGAAAGCTTTGAAAGCGGACAATAAAGGCGATTCATTATTTAATGTCCTTTGTGATTTCTTTTAAGGAAAAATCGAATCCATTTACAAATATTATTTCGTTGGGAACAGATGGAACTCCTGTTATGTTCGGGTGATATCGTGGGTTTATAAGCAATCTTAAAAGAATGATACCAGAACTGCAATTCACTGACTCATCCACAGACAACACCTTCTAGCGAAAACTTTGAGTGATAAATTGCACCAATCGCTTCAATTTGTGATTAACGCAGTTAACAAAATAAGCAGAAATGCGTTTATTTGCACTACTGTGCGATGAAAATGACGAAGATTTCCAACGATTGCTCTTACATACTGAAGTACGCTGGTTGTCGAAAGTTGCCTGTTTTTTACGATTTTACTCACTTTTCGAATCAGTTATAAAACTTCTGGAAACTAAAGATCCAGATTTAAAAGAAAATTTGATCAAATTTAAAGCAGACATTGCGCACTAGACAGATTTGTTCAACAAACTTAATGACGTTAACTTGCAGTTACAAGGGGACAGTCTAAATTTAATAAAAACAAGGGATGTAATTTCGGCTATTCTTGGCAAATTGAAATTTATGAAGCAAAGTATTAGTCGGCGCGAATTCTCCCAGTTTCCAAACTTGTCACAGACAGAATGTCTTGATGAGGAAATTTTGACATATGCTCAACATTTAATTACCCTGCGTAATATCTTCAAAAATAGATTTTAAGATATTGTGACGGTGGAAATACTATCATGGCTCATAAATCCATTTGACGAAACGGAAATGGTGAATGTGGTATTACAAGAGGAGTTACTTAAGTTTAGCACCAATGAGGAGTTGCAGGTGAAATTAAAAAAAAAAAAGACTATCAAATGAATAGGACATGAGAAAATATTTTTTTTTTTTTTTTTTTTTTTTTTTTTTTTTTTTTTTTTCGTCGGTTTACTGACTGGTTTGATGCGGCCCGCCACGAATTCCTTTCCTGTGCTAACCTCTTCATCTCAGAGTAGCACTTGCAACCTACGTCCTCAATTATTTGCTTGACGTATTCCAATCTCTGTCTTCCTCTACAGTTTTTGCCCTCTACAGCTCCCTCTAGTACCATGGAAGTCATTCCCTCATGTCTCAGCAGATGTCCTATCATCCTGTCCCTTCTCCTTATCAGTGTTTTCCACATATTCCTTTCCTCTCCGATTCTGCGTAGAACCTCCTCATTCCTTACCTTATCAGTCAACCTCATTTTCAACATTCGTCTAGAGCACCACATCTCAAATGCTTCGATTCTCTTCTGTTCCGGTTTTTTCACAGTCCATGTTTCACTACCATACAATGCTGTACTCCAGACGTACATCCTCAGAACTTACCCGTGGTCTAGGGGTAGCACTCCGAATTCAGAGATGGGACTCGACAGTGACATTTTTTAGCAGTTTTGAGAATATAGCAGAAATGCAGCAGCAAGGGATCTACCCCAAACTGAAAGTGGTCTACGAGAAAAAAAAGTTTTAGAATCTCTGGTTTAGCATCTCCGTAACGCTCTCTCGCCAGCTAAACGATCCCTTGACGAAACGCGCCGCTTTTCGTTGGATCTTCTCCATCTCCTCTATCAGTCCTACCTGATAGGGATCCCAGATAGATGAAGAATACTCAAGAATCGGGCGAACAAGCGCCTTATAAGTCACTCCTTTCGTGGATGAGTTACGTTTCCTTAAGATTCTTCCGATGAATGTGAGTCTTGTATCTACTTTTCCCTTTTTTTTTATGTGGTCATTACACTCAAGGTCGCTCTGCAGAGTTACGCCAGGATATTTTACCGCAGACGCTGTCCCCAGATATTTGTCATCAATAGTGTAGCTGTAAAGTAGTGGATTTCTTTTCCTATGTATGCACAATATGTTATATTTATTCACGTTCAGGGTCAACTGCCAGAGCCTGCACCATTCATCAATTCTCTGCAGGTCGTTCTGCAAATTCTTACTGTCTTCTGGCGTTGCTACTTTCGTATAGACAACTGCATCATCTGCGAATAGCCTTAAAGAGCATCCGACGCTTTCTACTAGATCATTTATATATACTGTAAACAGCAACGGTCCTATCACACTTCTCTGTGGTACTCCGGATATTACCTTTACATCTGTCGATTTTGTTCTGGTAAGAGCGACGTGTTGAGTTCTATCTGCAAGAAAGTCTTGAATCCAACCGCAAGTCTGCTCCGGTACTCCGTAAGCTTGTATATATATATATTTTTTTCATTAGACGGCAATGTGGGACGGTGTCAAATGCCTTACTGAAGACAAGGAACACGGCATCAACCCGAGAGCCGTTGTCCACTGCACTGAGGATCTCATGGAGGAACAGGGCGAGCTGAGTTTCGCCGGATCTCTGTTTGCGGAAACCATGTTGATTTTTATAACTTAAACTATAATTTTCATTCCAGATCGTCGTAGTATACTTTACAGAAAAGGCACCTCCTCAGTTAAGTGTTAGTATTTTATTTCTTGTTAAGGTATGCCATGGATAAAACCTGAAACCATTTCCGGGAACTACATCGAAAAAGTTTGCATTTCAAATTCATTTGTTGTTGAAATGAAATGCCGTTACCGAGGACCTCTCTGATAGCCTGGTGCAGGTCTTTTGAGTTGACTCCACTTCGGCGACTTGCGCATCGATGAGGATGAAACAACGAGGATGAAGGCGATACAAACACTCACTCCCTGAGCGAAGAAAATCTCCAGCCAAGCCGGGAATCGAACCCGGGCCCCCACTTTGACAAGCCGGCGCCCTGTCCACTTTTTTTTTTCTTTTCATTTTTTCGGTATTGTTCGTTGCTTTTGGTCTGGGCGTACGTCACAAGACATCCGTTCAAGTTGGTCGTTGATTCCTTTACACAGTTTTTCTTTTTTTTTTTATTACAGACGGTGAGCAGCCCTCTAACCGAACACGCTGAGCTACCGTGCCGGCTGTCCACTCAGCTACGGCGGCGGTGCTTCATACCGGAGTCAGCGGCTGCTCGTAACCACAAAATACCAAATTATCTCGCAAACAAGCCGCGTGCGGATCCCTGCTTACTGGAACGTTTTTGCTCCCGTTATCATAAATAGAGCTGTCAGTTGTCACTATTATGATGGAGCCTATACATTGATCTTCACATTCGACAAAAATGTGGTCTCGTGATATTGTTTGTTTTGTAAATTGAGTTGCTCTTAGAATTAATGGATTTCGTTTAAGAACCAATAAGAAGCAAGAAACGCCTGATGTTAATAGTCGGCTCGTGGCGTAGTGGGATTGCTGCCCTCTGTCATTTGGTAGTACGGTTGTGTAGGCCATACTGTTGGCTAAGTCAATACAGAAAATTTCATCTGTGGAGCTGTAAAGCATACATCGATATGCAACATGGGGTGTTGATACCCATTTAAAGTGCACAAGATTTAAAGTTTTCACCGCATGTTAGGGGCAAACATTCTTCAGAGAAGACGTCGACTTATGAGAGTCACTCACATTTCTTCGCGCTTGTGTTGGGGCTGTCGACACGTCATGTAACCCACAACTAGTCAAAGTGTTTTCAAATCTGTACGTGTCTCGATCATGAACAAAACTGTGCAACACAGAGCAAGTTATTATAACATCTTCAGCAAATTCTTGAA
Organism: Schistocerca americana; assembly: GCF_021461395.2. Lineage (NCBI taxonomy): Eukaryota > Metazoa > Arthropoda > Insecta > Orthoptera > Acrididae > Schistocerca > Schistocerca americana. The sequence goes on along the minus strand of NC_060127.1, from coordinate 209,083,963 downwards.
ATATAGAGGCGGAAAAAACGATATGCACTCTTTACCAAGGAAGTCACAAGTACACTGTGTGATGAAAAGTATCTGGACACCGGGCTGAAATTGACGTACAAGTTCGTTGGGCCGTCCATCGCTAATGCTGGTTGGAATTCAGTGTGGTGTTGGCCCACCCTTGACCCTGATGACGGCTTAAACTCTTGCAGGCATACGTGCTAGGAGGTTTCTTGGGGGATGGCAGCCCATTCTTCACGGAGTGCTGCTCTGAGGAGAGGTGTCGATGTCGATCGGTGAGGCCTGGCACGAAGACGGCATTCCAAAACATTCCAAAGGTGTTCTATAGGATTCGGTCAGGATTCTGTGCAGACATTACAGGGGTATTATTGTCGTGTAACCACTCCGCCACAGGCCTTGCATTATGAGCAGGCGCTCGATCGTGTTGACAGAGGCAATCACCATCCCCGATATGCTCTTCGACAGTGGGGAGCAAGAAGGTGCGTAAAACGTCAATGTTGGCCTCTGCTGTGATAGTGCCACGCAAAACAACAAGGCGTGCAAGATCCCTCCACAAAAAACACGAACACGCCATAACACCACCGCCTCCGAATTTTACTGTTGGCACTACACACACTGACAGATGACGTACACCGGGCATTCGCCATACCCACACCCTACAATCGGATCGCCTTGTGTACCGACGTTCGTCACTGTACACGTTTTTCCACTGTTCAATCGTCCAGTGTTTACGCTCCTTACGTCAAGTACGGCGTCGTTTGGAATTTACCTGCGTGATGTGTGGCTTATTGAGCAGCCGCTCGACCATGAAGTCCAAATTTTCTCACCTCCCGCCTAACTGTCATAGTACTTGCAGTGGATCCTGACGCAGTTTAGAATTCCTGTGTGATGGTCTGGATAGATGTCTGTCTACTACACATTACGACCCTCTTCAACTGTCGGCGGTCTCTGTCATTCAACAGACGAGGTCGGCCTGTACGCTTTTGTGCTGTACGTGTCCCTTCACTATCATATCGGAAACAGTGAACCTAGGGATGTTTAGGAGTGCAGAAATCTCCCGCACAGACGTATGACACAAGTGACTCCCAATCGCCTGACCATGTTCCAAGTCCGTGAGTCACGCGGAGGGCCCCATTCTGCTTTTTCACGATGTCTACTGAGGTCGCTGATATGGACTACCTGGCAGTAGGTGACAGCACAGTGCACCTAATATGAAAAACGTATTTTTTTTCGGGGTGTCCGGATACTTTTGATCACATAGTGTACATTTGACATGTCTTGTAGCCTTACAAAGACTGTATCTGAAAACTCTTCGAATTAAAATTGCCTCCGTACTAACGCATTGAGAAAGATGACTTAACGAAACCTTAGTGGTGGCGGTGGTGGTGGTCAGTGTTTAACGTCCCGTCGACAACGAGGTCATTAGAGACGGAGCGCAAGCTCGGGTTAGGGAAGGATTGGGAAGGAAAGCGGCCGTGCCCTTTCAAAGGAACCATCCCGGCATTTGCCTGAAACGATTTAGGGAAATCACGGAAAAACCTAAATCAGGATGGCCGGAGACGGGATTGAACCTGAGTCACCAACCATTACAAGAGCAACGTAATCAGAGTCTTCTTACAGCTGCCTTCTTCGAGGAAATTTAGTTCATTGTCAAGTAACTTCTTATGAACGTCATGGATCAGTCTAGCGATCTATTTGCCTAGGGTTACCATACGTCCTCTTTTTCGCAAACATGTCCTCTTTTCGAGGCAAGAAGATGTGTCTGGGTGGATTTCTAAAAAATCTACAAAAGCCCTATTTTTTGGGCTGCAAGAAAAAAATGCGAGCTTTGTACAAAGGAAATGAGTCGTCGCTGTAATCAAACGTACATAAATGCACCAGTAATTCTTTCGGCAAAAAATTTGTCTGTGATTTAGTAAGTTTATTTTTGTGTCGTTGACGACATCATTGTGAAGTAGTCTATCCTGTATCAGCCGTATGTTCTGCCATCCGCATTATGTTCTTTGGTGTGGCTTCTGCTAGCCATGAAGTTTGAGATTAAACGTGTGTTGTTAATTTGAGACAGGCCGTGTCTTTCGCATTAAATTAAGTTACGAACTTAATGCGGAAAAGAGAATCAATGTTTAATGATGTGCTTGTGGGAAAATACACACATCAAAAATGGTTTTGCATAACCGTGGTTCCCAGAATTGCTGAAGATAGACGTTGACTGTGGGTATTGTATCACAGACACAGTCCCTCTGACTGTTCAGAGATGTCACTAAACCCGCCCAGAGATGTAAACAACCATGCCTGAGAAGCGCCTATTAGATGGAGTGCGTCCGACAGTCGAACAGTTCAGGTCATTCCACCAGGAAGGAGGTACACGGCTCCTTATGTTTGTAGTTCAACTACGCCTAGACGGGCAATACCGCGGTTCGATCGCGTCCGCATTGTCACTTTGTGCCAGGAAGGGCTCTCAATAAGGGAAGTGTCCAGGTGTCTCGGAGTGAACTAAAGCGATGTTCGGTCATGGAGGAGATACAGAGAGACAGGAACTGTCGATGACATGCCTCGCTCAGGCCGCCCAAGGGCTACTACTGCAGTGGATGACCGCTACCTACGGATTATGGCTCGGAGGAACCCTGACAGCAACGCCACCATGTTGGATAACGCTTTTCGTGCAGTTACAGGACGTCTTGTGTTTCGACTCAAACTGTGCGCAAGAGGCTGCATGCCAAACGGACCGCTCAGTATTGGCATCACTTTTTCTTCAGCGATGAGTGTCGCATATGCCTTCAACCAGACAATCGTCGGAGACTTGTTTGGAGACAACCCGGTCAGGATGAAAGTCTTAAACACACTGTCCAGCGAGTGCAGAAGCCTGGAGGCTCCCCGCTGTTTTGGGGTGGCATTACGTGGGGCCGATGTACACCGCTGGTGATCACGAAAGGCGGCGTAACGGCTCTACGATACATGAATGCCATCCTCCGACCGATGGTGCAGCATATTGGCGAGGCATTCGCGCCTCCAACGGGCACGTCTTGTGAATGACTTCCTTCAGTATATCGACATCGCTCGATTTATAGTTTCCAGAATGTTCTCCAGACATGAACCCTATCGAACATTCTTGGGATAGAATGAAAAGGGCTGCCTATGGTGGACGAAGCGACAGACAAACCACTCTGAGGGATCTACGCCGAATCGCCGTTGAGGAGTGGGACAATCTGGACCAACAGTGCCTTGATGAACTTGTGGACAGTATGCAACGACGAATACAGGCATGCATGGATGCAAGAGGACGTCCTACTGGGTACTAGAGGTACCGGTGTGTACAGCAGTCTGGACCACCACCTCTGAAGGTCTCCCTGTATGGAGGATCAACATACAATGTGTGGTTTCCATGAGCAATAAAAAGGGCGGAATAGATGTTTATGTTGATCTCTGTTCCAATTTTCTGCACAGGTGCCGGACCTCTCGGAAGCGATGTGATGCAAAACATTTTTCGATGTGTGTAGGAAGAGGAAATAATTTGTCTCAGTGTCAATCAACATGAGTGGGGAGAATCACATAAGGTCAGCAACAATATGGAAAAGTTTTTTGTGGTTATAAAGCGACTCATAGTCAGCTGCCTTGATGAGAGGTATATGTTTACCATTTGTAGCCGTCACGCAGCAGGGTAAATAGGCTGCCTTTTTAGTCAACATTTAACAAATGGTGGCTTTACTTTTGAATTCTGTCTCTTTTATTTTCTTATTCGGTAAGAGAAGTAAAAGAGAGGCAGTGTGCTCATCAGACTCCATGACGGATCCCAAACATGGTGGAGTGGCAGCAGCGGCAGATGATAGCGACGACCAAGCAGCCGCTTCTCTTTACAGTACCGCCCTGTGGAGGATCGGTTCGCTGCAGAGAACCGGTTCTCTGTGGGCTCGTGCGTAGCGGCCGTGAGTACGCTCTGCACTTTCCTCGTGCTTCAGTGGCTTCAGAACTGATAGCGTCAATCCAATATTTTACCACACTCAAAAAATCTGCATCGCCAGACAAATACGTTATAGATCCGGGTTCAGATGTCTCATCACTGACATTTCGAGATAACGATCCATTTGATCCGATAATTACAGTTCTCATCCGGGATCACATAAAGAATGATTCCTGGCAAACTACAACTACGTAGTTTAATTGTCTCCCACAGTCGTCAAGTGATCACCATCTTCGTTCACATCCGTCAACATGTGGAAGTTTTATCTCAAGGATGTGTTATTCGGTTCTTACAAGGGGCTTATCTTCTGAGTCATGGGCGCATCGATCTTATCGCCTATTGATTGCGACACTATTTATGATCTGACAGTTCGTTGAGATTGTGCGCCATTGTTCGCTACGGCCTCCATACTTGTGTGGATTAAATGCCTCAGTGTGACTTCTCACTCAATCTCATATCATATAGCGTATGGCAGTTCGAACCGAAGTGCATTGAACATACATGACTTGCGTGATTTTACAAAATAAATAGAACTAAACCGCCAAATTTACAAATTAATATCTAAATTTTAAAAACATTTGAAAGGCTGCCTCTGATGTTTCAAAGAAATCTTTTAAATTTACTAAAAAGTAAGTAAATGAATAAAACTCACACACACACACATACTCAGTCACTCACACAACAGTCTGCTGCCCCGCTGCTTACTGTTACATGATACTAGATGTGTGTAAGTGATACTGTCGGCTGGAGATGAAAGTCAATACAAAAGTATTTCCTCCGTGAAGCTGACAATCGTTCACCGATATGCAACATATTTTCGCGAGACATATGTATGAGATACACCTGACAAATATTCTAAACTCCCGTCCACAACACATTCAGCTGGTCAACCGTCTGCCATCTTGTTTTCGTTGTTTGTAAACAGTGACAGTCAAACTTACATAGTGTATGTCTTCCCAGTGAAGAAAATGGGGAAACCAGGAAAGGTAAGTGAAACATATTGCAAACACACACACACACACACACACACACACACACACACACACACACAATCTGCCACATAGGATTGGTTTGTATTAGGCCTAACCACAACATACCCAGTAGCAAAATTTAAAAGTAGATAGATTTTCCGCATTAAGTTCTGTATGGTTCCAGATGACAAAATATGAAAGAAAAAAATTTCATTAAAAAAAAAAACATAAAAACCCAGCAAAACCACAACACGTGGTAACAAGATATATCCGTATACACAAACTCTTTACGTGTTTTTCAAATTTGTAAATGTGTCTTAAAAATATGAATTTGTTTGTATACAAGTAGTAAACAGCAATTTTTCATATTTAATACAAAGAAAATGAAAGCCCACTGATGGTGCTGGAACTTCAACGAAAGGTGTCTGGGAAAAATAGAAGAAAATATAAAATTGTATTTTTCTCAAGGTGAACCCCCTGCCAAAAACTAATATAGATTCCAGGAGTAATTGATGGCATTTCCAGCAGGATAATAAAAGCTTGTTCCCAAGAGATAAGTGCGATTCTTAGCCACATATGTAACAGCTCTCTGAAGCAGGGTATTTTCCCAGATAGACTGAAGTATGCCATTGTTAAACCACTGCATAAAAAAGGGGATACGTCTGATGTCAACAACTACCGCCTAATCTCTCTTCTGACTGCCTTATCCAAAATTCTTGAAAAAGTAATGTATTGTACAATAGCTTCACACCTTTGTACAAATAAAATTTTAACACAATGTCAGTTTGGTTTCCAGAAAGGTTTTTCAACAGAAAATGCTGTATATACTTTCACTAATGAAGTATTAAATGCTCTGAGAAACCGAAAGTCGCCCGCTGGGATTTTTTGTGATCTCTCAAAGGCGTTTGATTGAGTAAATTATGGAATACTTCTAGATAAGCTCAAGTACTGTGGTATGAATGGGACACCCCTCAAATGGTTCAAGTCATACCTAACTGGAAGAGTGCAGAAAGTTGAAATAAGCAGTTCACATAACATGCAAGAAACTGGTGATTTCTCAAACTGGGGAACAATCAAGAATGGGATGCCGCAAGGTTCGGTCTTGGATCCTCTGCTGTTGTTAATACATATTAATGACTTGCCATTTTATATTCACGAAGATGCAAAGCTGGTACATTTTGCCGATGATACAAGTGTAGCTATCACACCCAACAGACAACTGATGAAATTGTAAACGATGTTTTTCAGAAAATCATTAAGTGGTTCTCTGCAAATGGGCTCTCATTAAACTTCGACAAAACACAGTATATTCAGTTCCAGACAGTAAATGGAATGACACGATTAATAAATATAGACTTCGATCAGAAATTGGTAGCTAAGGTAGAACCTTCAAAATTTCTAGGTGTATACATTGATGAGTGGTTGAACTGGAAAAAACACACTGAAGAGTCCAGCTACTTGTGCTATTAGGGTCATTGCAAATTTTGGCGATATACATCTCAGTAAATTAGCTTACCACGATTTCGTATGGCATCATATTCTAGGGTAACTCATCATTGAGTAAGAGAGTGTTCATTGCACAAATGCATGTAATCAGAATAATTGCTGGAGCTCATCCAAGATCACCCTGCATACACTTATTTAAAGAGCTAGGGATCTTCACTGTAGCCTCACAATATATATATATATATATATATATATATATATATATATATATATATATATATATATATATTCACTTATGTAATTTGTTATTAACAATCTGAACGAATTCGAAAATAGTAGCAGTGTCCTTGGCTACAAGACTAGGAGAAAGGACGATCTTCACTACTCAAGGTTAAATCTAACTTTGGCTCGGAAGGGGGTAAATTATGCTGCCACAAAAGTCTTTGGTCACTTACCTAATCGCATCAAAAGTCTGACAGATATCCATATAGCATTTAAAAGGAAATTAAAAGAATTTCTGAATGGCAGCTCCTCCTACTCATTAGATGAATTTTTGGATATAATAAGTGGGTTATTTGACAACCCCCATCCAAAAAAAAAGAAAATTAAAAATATTGTCATGTAATATTTTGTGTAATATAATATGTTGTATAAACACCTTTTATTAACCTGACACGTTCCACATCATTACGAAGTGTCGTATTCATGATCTATGGAACATGTACTAATCTAATCTAATCTAAGCTTGTCTGCTCCACTTGTTACAATGTGTTTGATGGTGTCATGTTCTTTGCAACAGTCACATTGACTAGATGAAGCTCTTCCCGATCCGTAGATGTTCTCTGCACAGATACTACGGCCCGTATGAATCCTGTTGTCTTCCAAGCACGTCGCGGTAATTCCATAGCAGTCGGCCTTGTGCCACATCTCTGATATTCCTCATGGGCTAGGCTATAGAACATTTCCGACCACTTCTTGTTATTGTTGAAATCCGTTGGTTGTATCAATTCTGCCAATATAGTTGGTGACTGCCTCTATTTTAACTGGCTGTTTCGAAGTGCAGGCACATCAGAGCTGATTGGGAACGGGGGAATTTCAATTAACTTTTCATATTGACACACAGTCAACAAGGGTTTAGAAAACATCCTTCCTGTGAGACACAACTAGCTCTTTATTCACATGAAGTGCTGAGTGCTACTGACAAGGGATTTCATATCGATTCAGTATTTCTGGGTTTCCGGAAGGCTTTTCACACTGTACCACACCAGCGGCTCGTAGTGAAATTGCGTGCTTGTGGAATATCGTCTCAGTTATGTGACTGGATTTGCGATTTCCTTTCAGAGAAGTCACAGTTCGTAGTAGCTGACGGAAAGTCATCGAGTAAAAGAGAAGTGATTTCAGGCTATAGGCCTTTTGCTGTTCCTTAAACGATTTGGGAGACAATCTGAGCAGCCGTCTTCGGTTGTTTGCAGATGACGCTGTCGTTTATCGACTAATAAAGTCATCAGAAGATCAAAACAAACTGCAAAACGATTTATAAAAAATATCTGAATGGTGCGAAAAGTGGCAGTTGACCCTAAATAACGAAAAATGTGAGGTCATCCACATGAGTGCTAAAAGGAACTCGTTGAACTTCGGTTACACGAAAAATCAGTCTAATATAAAAGGAGTAGTTTTAACTAAATACCTAGGTAATAAAATTACGAACAACATAAATTGGAAATAACACATAGAAAATGTTGTGGGGAAGGCTAACCAAAGACTGCGTTTTATTGGCAGGACACTTAGAAAATGTAACAGACCTACTAAGGAGACTTCCCACACTACGCTTGTACGTCCTATTTTGGACTACTGCTGCGCGGTGTGGGATCCTTACCAGATTGGACTGACGGAGTACACTGAAAAAGTTCAAAGAAAGGCCGCACGTTTTGTATTATGGGAGAGAGTGTCACAGAAATGATACAGGATTTGGGCTGGAAATCATTAAAAGAAAGGCATTTTTGGTTGCGACGGAATCTTCTCACGAAATTCCAATCACCAACTTTCTCCTCCGAATGCGAAAATATTTTGTTGACACCGACCTACATAGAGAGAAACGATCACCACGATAAAATAAGGGAAATCGGAGGCCGTACGGAAAGATATAGGTATTCATTTTTTCCACGCACTATACGAGATTGGAATAATAGAGAATTTTGAAGGTGGTTCGATGAACCCTCCGCCAGGCAGTTAAATGTGATTTGCAGGATAACCATGTAGATGTAGATGTAGATATTCCTAGAGAAGGGCATTCGACCATCACTGATCTGTCGATGGAATGTGACTCCGAGGTGGTAACCAGTGAAGAGGAGTAGAATTGCAGCGCCCTGTCATTGTCGATGGACGCTTGCCAAACTCAGTCCCAGTTAGCGTGTTACTCTACATGAGGTATAACCTCCGATATTCGAGGAATATCTACATGTAGCAATGGAAATTTATTCAGCGAAACGGGCCAATGTCTAAGTTCTACGTTGTTATTAACGAGTTTTGCGCTCCAGATAGAACTGTCTTGATCATTTCAGAGTTGATCGCAATGTAATGGCTGTAATTTGGTAGCACCCACTTCGGCTGTAAACATTGGTGACACAGGGCTCTGTAGTGGCTTTCGCTTCGGAGATAGCCATTTGGAACCCTAGTGATGGAAGAAATTCTCAAATTCTCAGCACCATTGTTCCCCCCCCCCCCCCCTCCCCCCGAGAATGGTGGCGTAAAGTCACTGATCACTACTGATCACCAGACTTTCGCCCAATGACCTGGATTAAATTCTGAACCACTCCGCCGTAACTCATAGAGAAAGGCCATATGAGCCTGTTGATGGTGATCCGTCAATCGGATAGTGACTTTGATGTCGACGGTCCCATTACTACTATTGTTAATCAGTGTCTGACATGTACGCTACTCTAACCGCCTTGTGGTGGCAGAGGGTGCTGCAAGACTTAACTGGTCTTAAGATATGATTTGAAGGCTATAGGCGACAATAAGTTCATGCCCTGAGAGCAATCACTTTAACTTATAAGCCTTCCACTTGTCTACCTGGCCATACATTCGCTAAATTGATTCTGCCCTTCGACAGTGATTATTGTTACTAGCCTGCATTGCAGGTTATCACTTCTGTCAGAATTTTACATAAAACTTGAATGCTGAAATAATTTAATGCAGTGGTGGCTCTGTCATTATTGTAGTCAGTTATTGATAAGAGATTAATATATCAACACAGGAATAAAAGAGATTAATATATCAACACAGGAATAAAAGAGATTAATATATCAACACAGGAATAATCTTTTGTAAAATTAATGGCAAAAGTTTGTTGATCTCAAAACAGGCATCAACACAAGTTAAGCGAGATGACAAATAAATAGCCGGCCGGTGTGGCCGACCGCTTCTAGGCGCTTCAGTATGGCACCGAGCGATCGCTACGGTCGTAGGTTCGAATCCTGCCTCTGGCATGGATGTGTGTGATGTCTTTAGGTTAGTTAGGTTTAAGTAGTTCTACGTTCTAGGGGACTGATGACCTCAGACGTTAAGTCCCATAGTGCTCAGAGCCATTTGAACCATATTTGACAAATAAATCACAACACAAACAGCCGCAACAGTTATCACTCCACTGGGTGCCAATTGGTTGGCAAAGACTACTGTTTATCTGTTTAATCTGTATACTCTGTCTCTTTTTAAAAATAATAATAAAATAAAAAAAAAACGCTATCTGAAATTATGTAACGGTGACCAGACATTGGCGGATTTATTGTAACCAGAAGTTATACTGCGTTGGTGCAGCTGAGAACAAGCGGCGAGATTGTGATTCTGTTTGTCCTATCAGGCTAGAGAGGCAATACTGTGCCCCTTTCTTGGTGCACAGTGCTGTCTCAGGTGGCGCTCGAGGGGCAGGAGTCTGCAGAGTAGCCATGTGCGGTGTGCGGCGCCTGCGATTCGTGTTGTGGGCACGAAATATGCAATCTGCTGGACAGATCGCAATTTCTCTCTGATGGAGCCCTGAAGTCTCGGCAGCTCCCACTGCGTGACACTCCCGCTTGCTGGCCATACAGTGAACGAGCTGGACTCACTAACAACGGCAGTACACACAAGGAGATCAAACACTGAGGCGGCAGACCTGACACGAATAAGATCGTCCGCGGCGTAGCGAGTTGTCGGAGGAGGCTAAAAACTTCACCACGTGCCCAGTCGAGACGAATGCCTGTGTGAAGCGACGCTCAGGCCGAGTGTCCCAAGCGCAACCCGCTCATAACAGGAGTGAAGCCCAGGCTCTCCTCTCCACACTGAAGTCGGTCTCGTGCCAATCAAAAGACTCTCTCAGATCCATACCTTCCCTCGAACTAGTCTGCTCTACCCACCACCCAACCCTAATCAAAATTAATAATACAGGGTGAGCACAAACTCTTGCCCTGATTATAACAATTTGTTGCAGAATAACCGTTTGACATAGTAATTTACATTTGATGCCGTTACATAGGTTCCTGTTACTAGTTTTTTTAAGACCACTTATGTCAGTAAACCTCAACGTGTGCTTCCTTGGTAGCTCGGAGAATGTCGAGGCGGTATTCCAGTTCCCGCCAGGTGTTTCGTAACATGTGTTCTGTCACAGTACCCACAGCAGCTTGTATCCTAGTCTTCACTTAGTCGACGTCAGCAACTGGTGTGATGAAGACTCTGTCCTCGATATAGCCCCAGAAAAAAAAAAAGTCAATGGGCGTGATGTCTGGAGGCCGGGGTGGTCAAGGTGTTGGACTGTTCCTTCCAATCCACCGATCCGGACATGTTTCACCCAGGAAATCACGCACCATCAAAGCCTAGTGGTTGATATTCTTCAGACTATGGAGCAATGAACTGTTGCAAAACGTCTAAGTAAACGTTAGCGGCAATGGATTTTTCCGCGAAGAAAAATGATTCTAAAACCTTGTTATTTATGAGGCTGCACGAATCATTCACTTTTTCGATGTCTCGCTGTAACTGTACAGCAGCATGTGGAGACTCTGAACCCCATATGCGGACATTATGCCTGTTTACCATTCCACTGACATGAAAGGTGGATTCATCGGTAAAGCATATGCGATTTAAGTAATAGTTAGCGCCATAAATCCTATTGAGAACCTCAGTTGCAAATCCAGCACGTATCAGCAAATCATTTGGGTGAAGGCTAGCGCGATTTGCAAGCGTACAACCCGAGACCTTCATGAAGACTCTTCACCACACTTACTTGCAGTATTTCAAGTCCACGTGATGCTTGACGGGTTGATTTAGACGGGCTCCGTCGAAACGACTGCCGAACACCATCAACAGCTGCATCACTCACACGAGGCCTGACACTTCGAGGACGATCTTCAACGCTGCCTCTTTCGTTAAGCTCTGCGTACCATCGCTTTATTGATTTAACGTCAGGGGGGCTGCGTCCATAAGAAGCCCGAAATTGACGCTGGACACTGATGGGCGATTTCGTTTCGTGAAACTAAAGTTCACATTGCGCTTTCTCCTGCTTCGACGCCATTTCGCCAGCAACTAACGTGACCTAACAGACTGCGTCAGTGTTGCGGAGCACTAGCGCCATCTGTTGGTCACAACACGTAGTAACACTGACCTATGTAACGGCATCAAATGTAACTTATTATGTCAAACGGTTATTCTGTTATAAACTTTTATAATCATGGCTAGATTTTGTGCTCGTCCTGTGTTCTTTTCTTTTCTGGAGAGGCCGCCAATCCCTAACTCAAAAATTCCAACAGAAGAAGCAGAAGTGCTCTTGACTTGCTTATCACGTGCCCACTATAGGAAGCGTGTTTCTAGTCTCCATTTAGGCCCAAAGTGAACAAAATTTGTGATCTCCGGCGGTAATTCGGTTGAATACTACCCTTCGATTGTGCTATTTCGGTACCAATCGAAGCGATAGGTGTTGCAGGTTCCAGCCGGCCAGCCATCCAGCCGGCCAGCCAGCCCCTCGGCATGCAGCAGTCCAGCCAGCAGTGGTCCCAGCCAGCAGCGGTCCCCACCCGCAGCCCGCAGCAGTCCCCTCCCCCACGCGGATCCTGTACAATCTCATCCCCTTCCCCCACCTCCTCCTTTTCCTTGAAAGGATACGGATCCTGTACACCTCCCGCAAACTCGATCCTCCTCATCCGCTTGTCTCACCCATCCTCTCCCACCCCTGCCCGCTGCCGCGCCTGTATTCCCACGTACCACCCGGTCTCCATCTCTTCACCCTCCTTACCCTCTCCCGAGGTGGCTTCCGCCAGCTCCCCCTCCCTGATGATGTCCTCCTCCCCTACATCTACCCCTCCTATCAATTTTGATCCTCCCCACCACTTCCCGTGTCCTTTCCTTTAGGCACCCCCCCTCCCTTCCTTTTCCTTTTCCCCCGACCCCTCCCTCCACCCCTCCTCACCAGGGCTTCCCCTCCCCCTTCCTCCCTTCCCCCTGTCTCCCCTGCCCGTGGCATCTGCTCTCCCCTCTCCCTCTCCCACCCCCCCTCCTCCTCTCTCGGCAGGTCCCCGGACCCGTACACGGTCAGTGAACATTCGCACGCCGGAGATCAACGCCTTGTGTTCTGTGTGTGCCATAGTTTTGTGCTTAAGTGGTTCGGTGTTATTCGTTTTGTGCACCTACGTTCACGTGTGACAATTTTCGTTTCTGTCTGTGTCCAAGTTTCTGAACAATTTTATCTTGGACTCTACGCCCGTGAACGGCACCTTGTATTTTTAAAAGTGTTTGTCTCCGTTTATATGTCCACCATCTTTTTTCTCTAATTGTCTTCATTGTATCTTTGTGTTTCTCTGCGGCCAAAGAGCGGCTTAGTATGCTGCTGCAGGCCTGCCTGTATACAGGTTTCAAAATGACAATAAAGAAAAAAAAAAAAACATTTGTAACACCCCACCCGTTGCTTGTCCGATTTTTACGTGTGTTCACCCCTACAAACAACTTACAGAGAAACTGGGAGTGGAACTATGCGCAAAAATGGATAACACTAGAATTAAATGTGACCCTGTCACTCCTAATTAATGTGCGGTGGTAGTGTTGACGATAAATCACACCTGTTTTTACTTCCAAACTTGAACGATCACGAAGACTTAGCGTGTTCAATGACATCAGACACATACACAAAAATAAAATAAAGCAAAAGGGTGAATTCAGGATCAACTACTGAAAGTAAAGGCTCTACTGAAACAATAATTTTATTATAACCTTCAGATCAATGCTGAATAAAACACAATGAACAATTTACAAGTTATCCTGCTAACTGGCATTGGCAGTAACTGTGTTAAAATCGGTCCAAAACGCGATCTCTTATAACTTATATACGAAGAACCACTACACCCCAAAGTACCGTGAAACTTCTGTGGAAACAGCAATTGCCCGTGATCCAACTCTTTAACGTTACTCCCAACACAGGCCGAAGCGGGAGCCATCTCACCGTAATGTTCCTGTTGTAGCGGCGGTCTGCGACGGCGACGGCGCGGCCGTACGGTCGGCGTGTGGCGTCTCGGAAAGTACACTCCTACACTACTCGAACAACAGACTGCTGTCCGTATACTTCTCTAATTGCGACAATGTTTCCGTCAGCAATGAGCTGGCGCGGCTGACGTCCTCACAGAACGAAAGACCGAGAGGGGAGACGACTTGGCTAACGCCCTCTCAGTACGAGAGCCCAGAACGGAAGACCTCTACCGACAGTCCAGCAAGATCGCTCTTCACCTTTTGTTTTCTCACCTCAACTTTTACCGAGCGAATCACATCACTACATGCTCTCCAAATACGCAGTTTGCTAGTGCCAACCAATGTACGGCCTGGGGATAGAACTCTTTTCCACAATTCTTTTATTTCTACAAAATTTCACGAGTAAACTCCGCCCACGCCGGCTGGGAAGAACCATAGCTATGGGCAATAACACGTTTACTGGAAGTTTTCTCCCAAGAAACCACTCGAGATTTTCCTGGCAAGATTCGTAGCGAACACAGATTCTTGCATTGAAAGTTTTGTTATTCGGAACTCGTGGCCTGCCCCACTTGAGTTACTCGAAGGCGTAAAATTAGTGGGACATAGGCGAAAGCTAGCACACGAAAGCCCGTCCAGCTATCCACTGTTCTGTTTTGGTAAACACTTGAACACCTGCAGCCGCGCGTCCCTCTCAGGTTGGCGGCCGCTGTGGCTTCTCCAAACGGATTACAGAACTTCCCCAGTTCACCATTCATACCGCCAGGCTGTGGCCTTCGGCGGCTAGCCGGGGAGGTGGGCGAGCTCTGTCTCGCTTGCAAAATCTTATAATTACAAAATAGCGGAATTCTCGCGTGCCGATGCGTTTCCACATAGATTTCCTACACCGTAATTTAGAGTATTACTCCAACAAAATCTGAAGTGTCACGTTAAATGGCCTCATGTAAGGTGCGAGGCCGTTGCCACCTTACACATTTATCACAGAAATCATTAACTGGACAGGCTGAACGTTACAGCATGTCCGACCAGAGGTCTCTTCTAAACTAAGAACAATGCTTTTGTGTTCAAACAAACATTTTCAGAGCCACTATAAATGGTACGTTCCATTCTAAAATTCTTCCCAACAAACTCCTCAGCCAGAGGGACGACACCATCTGACGTCCCTTGATAGCGTACAGTCCAAGGTGAACATGGAAACTCGTGAATTTTTATGACCACCATCCCTATACGCAATGGGCGCTTGCGACTCTGTCATTACGGCTTGGCTGGGTGGCCTAATTCTCTTGCAGCCCTGTCCCTGCCCTGACCAGAGCCACCTAGCAGGTAGCCATTTTTTTTGGCCTCTTCGGCCGAAAGCATTGTCTGCACGCCAGTGCGAGAAATTCTTGGGAGTGGCATTCTGTCCCCGGTAAGTGCTTCGAGATGTTCCACTCCCTAATAGCTGCATGTGGCTTCCAAGACCCGAACGTCCACTGCAAGATTCACTGTTAAATAACCAAGTTGCCTGCTCAACTCCAGAAAATACTATTTGAAGGAGTGCTACCATAAAGATCCTGCATCCATTAGCAATGTACATGCTCCCATCAATGCCAGCTCATGTTGATAACTTCGTGTCATCTCACAAAAATGATTTCTAGGGTGTAATAGCCCTAAAGTAGCCTTGAATATGATAATAAGCGAGAAAGTGACTCGTCCTCTCTCAGCACCAGCTCTCTCCCACTTTCCCATTCCAGCTGCGAGTGGTACACAGATGAAACGATTATTGGTGAGCTGCAATATTTACTGCTTTACCTTCGTGGTCTGTTCACAGGACATAAGTTCGAGGCTCTGTCCAGTAACATTGTTTTGACCACCTGTCACAAGCCTGAACAGCTACCTTTTTCTGCATGGATCACTGAGAGACATGAAGGAAGAGAGTCAATGGGTTTCTGGAATGTACTGACAGGGATGTGGATCCATGCTGGACCCAGTGCTGTAGCCAGCTGCACTAGGTTACTCAGCTGGTGTGAACAGCCTTACCCAAGTGGTTCTGCAGATTCTCGATTGGGTTTAAATCCAGGGAGTTTGATGGCCAGACGAGTATGGTAGACTCATCCTGATGCTCTTCAAACTACACACGTACACTGTGAACTGTGTGACTAGTTGCATTGTCCTGCTGGTAGACGGCAGCATGTCGAGGAGAAACAAACTGCATATAGGGGCGAGTATTGTCCTCAGGGCCCGCCCGGCTAGCCGCGCCGCCCAACGCGCTGCTTCCCGAGTGGGAAGGCGTGCCCCGGTGTCCGGCGCAAATCCGCGCGGTGGGTTAGTGTCGAGGTCCAGTGCGCGGGCCAGCCTGTGGTCTTCCATCTGCCTCAGCGAATGTAGGCAGGTTCCCCTTATTCCGCCTCATTACCATGATTACTCTACCATGCAAACATTTGATGGTACACTGGTATGAAACGTTCCCTGGCGGGTGGGGGGGGGGGGGGGGGGCAGGGGTGGGGGGATCCGCTGGGGCCCGAACCGCACAACAACAACCCTGAGTTCAGTGTGGGGTGGGTGGACTGCTGTGGCCTGTTGTGGGGTTGTGAACCACTGAGGGCTACGGCGGGACGAAGCCCCTCCGTCGTTTCTAGGTACTCAGTACACAATACACAATGGTCCTCAGGATAGGTGCACGCTTCTGTTGAACCATTGTGCATTCTAAAATGACGATATCATCCACAGAATGCTACGAAACCATAATGTTCCCTCCTTCAGCGTGGGTTCTTCCGACGATTGTTGCAGTGTGTTTGGTTTCAGACGTTTCACCTCATACACGCCAACGGCCATCTGTGCGACGGGGCATAAAATGTGATTCGTCTGAAAAAGCCACCTATCGTCACTTAGTGGATGTCCAATTACCACGTGTACCGGTATGAAATGAGCGTTAAGATACAAATGTGTCGATAGGGAACATTTGTTGTGAACGAGCGTAAATTTTTTTTTTTTTTTTTTTTTTTTTTTTTTTTTGCTTGGTTGATATGACATCTCTCAAAGATATTTAGTATATTTCAAGTCATGGAACAAACAACATTATATGTTTTCATCGTATTAAGAATGTCGAATTTTGTACCAGAAAGTCATAATTTTCGGAAAGCATTAATTTTTGTTTTCATTTGAAAAAAAGTGCTGCAGAGTCGCATCGAATGATTGTTGAGGCATATGGTGATCGTGCTCTATCAGAAGCAACATGCAAAAGATGGTTTCAACGGTTCAGAAATAATGATGTTGATGTAAGAAACGAAGAACGTGGAAGACCAAGCAATGTTGGATGAAGATGCAGAAGCAAATGGCAGCAATCCAGAAGTGTGGAAAATGGGCGCCACATGAACTGAATGAAAGACAGATGGAAAACCGAAAAACCATTTGTCAAATTTTGCTTCAGAGACATGAAAGAAAATCAACTTTGCATCGAATTGTTACTGATGATGAAAAATGGTTTATTTTAAGAATCCTAAACCGGAAAAATCATGGGTTAATCCGGGACAACCATCAACATCGTCTGCAAAACCAGATCGAAGCGGCAAGAAGACAATGCTCTTTGTTGGTGGGATCAGAGAGGTGTGGTATATCGTAAGCTTCTAAAACCCGGTGAAACTGTGAATACTAATCGCTACAGACAACAAATGATCAATTTGTACTATGCATTGATCGAAAAAAGAGCAGAATGGGCCAGAAGACATGACAAAGTAATTTTTTTTACACGACAATGCACCTGCACACAAAGCAAAACTGGTTCAGGATACAATCAAAACACTTGGCTGGGAGCTGCTACCCCACCCGCCGTATTCACCAGACTTGGCCCCTTCCGACTACCATTTGTTTTCATCAATGGGACACGCATTGGCTGAGGAACACTTCGATTCCTACGAAGAAGTCGAAAATTCGGTGTCTGATGGGTTTGCTTCAAAAGACGAACATTTCTATTGGCGTGGTGTCAACAAATTGCCAGAAAGATGGTCAAAATGTATAGAAAGCAATGGTCAGCACTTTGAATAAAATGTTTTTACTTTTCAATTCAAAATTAGTGTTTCATTTTCACAAAAAAACGCTCATTTCATACCGGTACACCTGGTATGTTACTGGCGTGCAAGTTCTACTGTTATTCTATACGGAGATGGTATCTGTTCTTTCGGACATCTCCATATAGTTAAGGCTAACCAGTCATTGACCTTCTTCTTCTGTGCGGATGCACACGCATTGCCCGAACACTTACGGGACTCGAAAAGATTGCCTGCCACGAGTAATGAGTGTAATGCGCAGAGGCGGAAAGAATGTAGTGTGTGGACATTAAGTTGGGAATGTGGGTCTCACGGGGAGCGTGGGAAGGATAAATCCCTGCAGTCGCACTATCCTCTGTGCCCTCGGTGGCTCGGATGGATACACCGTCTGCCATGTAAGCGGGAGATATCGGATTCGAGTCCCGGTCGGGGTACACATTTTCAACTGTCCCCGCTGATGTATATCAACGCCTCTCGACAGCTTAAGGTGTTGATTTAGTTATCATTTCGTTCTAGGGTTATTCATTGATCAACAGCAGTCAACATGGGTGCATTCATTATATGCCTGCTGCAGAAGCGGCGGTTTGCCCATCGCCTCAGTCTGTGTCACCTGGCCACCAAGAGCTGTTGCATGACGATTGATTCGCGGATCCAGTTATATGGCTCCTTCCATGTATAGCGATTTTACGACTATGACGAGTGGGGCCTGAAGATAGCATCAATGTAATGCCGAAACTGGTAGCACACGAGAACTTCATAAAATAAAATAAACTTCTACGAATCATACGGCTGTTGGTAAATTATTGCATCAAGAAGTTCACGCCAGCCGTCGCCTACGATCCATAATGGATCAACGAAGATAGCGCCATCTGGTTTGTCCCTTCAAGCTAGACAAGTTTCGTTCTTTGTAGTATTTTCGTTTGACGCTTATTTCGTGAGATATTTGGCCCGGTCACGATCAATGGACCATCCTGTATATTGTGACATGCTGTCCCAAAAGAGGTTAGTTCCAAAGATGCATCACCTTTACAGATATTCGGCATTTTTAGCAAAATCAGAAGTATTCATATCATAAATTAAAAATTTGCTAATTGGCTCATTGCATGGTGGCTTAGTTGTTTTATTCACTGAATGTTGTGTTGAGTTTTTCCTGTGGAATGAGATCTTATTCCATTTCTGAAATAATATTTTATATAGTACGACGAAGACGGTATCTAACTGTGTATGTAATTGAAAAACGAAATCTGAAAAGTATTTATCTTTTGTGAAGTATTGTGAATGCAGTGTCAAATAAAACTGTTAGTGAATAGCGCAACAAATAATGTTTATCACTTCTGTTCAGTTAATTACCATCGAAACCTCGTTCTGTCAAATTTAAATACAATCTGAATACCTTTCTGTACATGAATGTGATCTCACATGTTCAGCGAAACTGTGGCGTATCAGAGCTGAAACGAGCTAATCGTAATTCATTACCAAAAAGGTTCATTTTTAATTCAGAGTTCGGCGCCGTTATTGCAAGCAGCACGGGAGTCTGCATCTATACCGTTGGGTGGTGAACGGTTTGAAAATTATTTACGCTTAGTAAATGAAATTATGTAATTAAATGATTAGCACAAAAAGCAGACACCGTGGCGCGGGTTGTGTTTAACACGTCACACTTCACACATCCTCGCAGTTGCGTACACATAGATCTTTAAACATAGAAATTGGCTATTCATCTTATGGATCTGCAGCTCTTGTCTTCTTTTCCTTGTTTGCAGTTAAATTATGGGATATAAGATGGGTTTTCTTGCGGACACACTATTTCTTTTTTACCCAAACATGTTTCAGTATCTCAGTTCCACCATCAGTGGATTTCGCTTATCGAGAACTGTAAAAAGTCAACATATTTTAGGTTGTAACTGATCTAGCAAAGTGAGGCCTAAGGAAAGTTTTTGTTCGTTTTGCATCTTACCGTGATTCTACATTATATGATTTTGCAAGACGAACTGTATGTGTCCTGCACAGATAGCTTGATTTTAAAAAATCAAGGAATGTGTTAAATCGACGATGCACGTTTATTTCGTTTGGTTTGCAGATGACAAGTTATCAGTGCAGGACTCCATACAGTTAGTCCTGCAAAACCATATAATAGAAAATCACAGTAGGAAGCAGAACGAAGAAAAACTTTCCTTAGACTTCACTTTGTTAGATCAGTTACAACATAAAATACGTTCACCTTTTACAGTTTTCAATAAACAAAACCCACTGACAATGCAAAAAGTTGTACGCTAAAAATAAAAGAGTGTGTCTGCAAAAAGGCTGCACCAGTATCCTAAAACGAAAACTGGGGTTTAGAAATTGCAATTGAAACGCTGGACACTGACCTGAAAGTTAATACCGTATATTCTGAAATTCATTAGTTAAAAAAACAGTTTTAGCTACAACAACCATTCAGAACACGTCTACAGTCTTACACAACTTTCTGAATTACATAATTGTAAAGATGGCTTCCAACAATTGTATATTATTGCAATCGGCTTTCAGATGTACAGACTCTACAAAAGTTCAGACCATCGTCATCCTAATTCATTACAGGTCTCTCTCTCTTAATATCAAAATTACAATGAATAAGAGTTCTTCATTTTCCACAGAGCACAAAGCTTTTCTGCAGTAGTCCGTGGTAAGTCATCGCTGGTAGTGCACTATGGTGCAGCGCATTATTATGTAAAAGTTAAATGTTGTCATGTTTTCAATAAAATTCATAGTTTCTTTACACATAGAATAAGACAACATTAAAAATATTGAGGAAACACGCCAAAGAAAAGAAGATAGCATAATCTGCAACCCAAATTGATAATAACTCAATGGGTGACATTAGCCATTAAAAAATAAAATTTCATTCGTTTTACCTTATGTGTTCTGACACTTAAAGAAGTGGTTCACAATAAACATTCAACTTTCACACTCACATAACTTTTACATGCTCAAATGAGTTGCAGTTGCAACTACTCACTGTGATTGCCAAGTCTGTCTTTAACATCGTCTCTTCCCGGCAAGTGAAACAGATCAGAGGGATTAGCAGTGTAGGCAAAGAATCTAATCATTTAGAATGCTGGCAACAAAAGTATTTAAAACTAATTTACACATATTTTTTCGGTAAATGCAACAAAATTTTATGAAAACATTGCAAATGAGTTTATAAAATTTACATAGTTATGTTTCTTGCTAATAAACTTCAAAATTACTCTAGGCATATCGAATGAGAGCAGAAGTTCACAAAGCATATGGTTTACATAGAAATCGATTTATTAAGTCTTGCCAAATTTTGAATAAATGAAGCGATCGATGCCCACCGGTATCGAAGGTTTCCTAATATTCATCACGATTGATGATGTTTTCACAATACAACTATAAAATTTCGTAATTAACTGCCTCTTCTTCGTTCCTGCATTTTCTGCATCTACATGGATACTCGAAAATGACACTTAAGTGCGTGGCAGAGGGTTTATCGATCCACCTTCACAATAGTTCTCCATTACTGCAATCTCGAACAGCGCGCGGAAAAATGAACAGCTATATCTTTCAGTGGGAGCTGTGATTTCTCTTATTTTATTATCATGATCTCCATATGGGGGTCGGCGACAACAAAATATTTTCGCATTCGGAGGAGAAAGTTGGCGACTGAAATTTCGTGAGAAGATTCTTCAGCCTTTGTTTTAATGCTGTCCATCCCAAATCTTGTTCATGTCCGTGACACTCTCCTATTTCGGGATAATACAAAACTTGCGGCACTTGTTCGAACTTTCTCGGTGTACTCCTTTAATTCTATCTGGTAATATCTGGTAAGGATCCCCCACCACGCGGTAGTACTCCAAATGAGGACAGACAAGCATAGTGCAGGCAGTATTTTTAGTAGAAGTGTTACATCTTCTAAGTGTTCTGTCAATAAAACGCAGTCCCTGGTTTGCGTTCCTCACAACATGTGTTCCTTCCAGTTTAAGTTGTTCGTAATTGTAATACCTAGGTATTTAGTTGAATTTACGGCCTTTAGGTTTGACTAATTTATCGATCGTATCAGTAAGTTTAGCGCTCATGTGGATAACCTCACACTTTTCATTATTTAGGGTCAATTGCCAATTTCTGCACCATCTTTCCTAAATCGTTTTGCAATTTGTTTTGATCTTCTGCTGACGTTAGTCGGTGATAAACGGCAGCAGCATCTGCAGACAACTTAAGATGGGTGCTGAGACTGTCACCTAAATCGTCTGTATGGATAAGGAACAGCAGAGGGCCAATAACACTACCTTGTCCAACGCCATTTCTGCCATTTTTGTTTTACTCGATGAATTTCCATTAATTACTACGAACTGTGACCTTTCTGAGAGGAAAACACGAATCCAGTTAAATAACGTAGACTACAAGCCACTCATGTGGTTCGGCGTCAAAAACCTTCAGGAAATGTAAAAATACGGAATCAGTTCGAAATCCCTTGTCAATAGCGCTCAGTTCTTCGTGTGGGTAAAGAGCTAGTTGTGTTTTAGTGTGTTGATGCAAGGCTGAGTCAGAGAGCCAACTGCAACACGCCTTCTCTAGCCGCTCAGTCCAGTTCCGTTCTCCCACATCACATTCCAGGGCGCAGTGCGGATTTCCGCACTTCCGCTACAATCTCCACAGCGGCAGTCTTACGGATAGACCGTTTGTAACAGCAGTCTGCACAGCCCTTCTTGTCTAGCCCGCGATCTGGCGAGGAAGCAAGTACGTCACAAGAGAACGTAGCGTTTTGTACAGCCCAAGTCCAAAGAGGACACAAGTGAATTTTGACCATTTAAACCACACAAAAAATGTCTCAGTTTTTGAATAACTTGTAGAGCATTTTCATACCTAAACTGTTGCAGATTTTATTGTTACACAATAGACAGACAGAAGAAACAAAATCAAGGCAGTGTATTATGTTACAATCCAGACTACTTCCATCGATCGGTACTTTCATTTTTTGACATAAAATATTTTACAAAAATTCCTGTAGCACAGTTCTTATGATAATTTTTGAATAATGCACATATTTTACTAACAATGAAACGGTTCCTTGTTGCTTCCTTATAGTCGTAACAAATATACATACTGTTTATTGGATGACGAAAATAAACATTTTCCTTATACACGGCACATCTGATAACAGAAAAATTATCCATCCAGGCAAGTCACAGTAATTACCGATACTAGTTTTATTTAGGCAGAACTGGGAGCCAGTAAGAAATGGTCGTGTACGTTGTTCTACATATTGCGCTGGGTACCAGGCATACTTGATTAAACTTGTGAAACATCATGATGCGAACTGAATTCGCACAAATGACCGAATTTTAACAATACTGTTACGGTGATAAACCGGACATGACAAAGAGATATCGGTAATTATAATGTTCGACAATTTTGTGAAAAATGCTTAAAACTGTCAAAAAATTTCTTTATTGAGGGACTGAATCACACTATTAGTTCCGGATGATATGCTAATTATACTAACAGTCCTTTCGCCCTACTCCTAAAAAAGGGGTGTCGATATATTTTCTGCAACTGGAATGAAGACGTTTCAGACTTAGTAATGAAAATTATTCTGTCACATGTTTCTAGATTTTCCTTCGTCGATTACAAGATTTTTGAAACTGAAGAGTAGAGAACGGTGGTGCAGGGGTACGATGTATATGCTAGAGCACTACAGTTCCGATGGAAACGTAAGAGCTGTAGTTGTTGTTCAAAATTATGATAAATAAGTGTCGTGTGATTAGGGTCTCCCGTCGAATAGACCGTTCTCCGGGTGCAAGTCTTTCGAGTTGACGCCACTTCGGCGACTTGCGTGTCGATGGGGATGAAATGATGATTAGGACAACACAGCACCCAGTCCTCGAGCGGAGAAAATCTCCGACCCAGCCGGGAATCTAACCCGGGCCCTTAGGACTGTCATTCTGTCGAGCTGACCACTCAGCTACGGGGGGCGACCATAAATTATGATGGATTGTCTTCATGGCGCCGCTAAAGATGAGCTCTGTTTTGTCAAGTACTTGTACGAACATTATGTTAACTGTGCTGGAGAGGATAGGCAATCTGACGTGGAGGTTGCAGTGGCTGTCGTATGGTGAAACTGGGACGAGATTTGATCGCCGATACCATAAACCTGGACCAACTCATAAAGCAATTCAACAGTATTAGTGAACAAGTTTAAACACACTGGTACAGTTAAGAACGAGGCCGGCCAAAGCAGTCCTTCAGCATCTGCTGAGCGACATTGAAACATCCATTGAACGTAGTCCAAAAACAGGCGCGGCGACTGTCGACAGAAATGGACATTCCACCCTCTACAATACATAAGTGTAGCGACACACGATGACAAAAAACGCTGTACTATCTGCAGGACCTCCACCAGTTATACGACAAGGATTTGGCAGAGGGCATAGGCATGTGCCAGGATTTGCCTGAAGCAGACGCAAATCGCAGCAATTTTCAACCAGATCATATTCAGATTTTGTAACAGTATTCGAATCGTAAGCCGAGGAGCCATAACTACAACTGTCGTCTAATCTGTAAAACCGACGAGAAGGAAGAAAACAAAACAGCACATTGTAGTGTATACAATTTTTCTTTAAAATCGTGTACAAGGAGAAAGAATATATACGAGAGAAAGAATTTGTCTAATAATATACATTGTTTCCTATCGTAGATGAAACAGACTAGGAGAAGAAATGGAAACCATACATTTCCACAGCGCAGTAGCTTCTCTCTCGTAGTCTGTTTTAACGAAAAACATGAGCATTGTCATTTAAAAATATATACACGGCGTAAATCCGTCTGAATGTTTAACAGGCAAGATTTGAAGTAAATCGACCAAGAACTTTTCCAGAGCAATGTATATATATTATTAAAAATACATGTAGGCCGGCCGGAATGACCGAGCGGTTCTAGGCGCTTCAGTTTGGAACTGCGGGACCGCTACGGTCGCAGGTTCGAATCCTGCCTCGGGCATGGATGTGTGTGATGTCCTTAGGTTAGTTAGGTTCAAGTAGTTCTAAGTTCTAGGGGACTGATGACCTCAGATGTTAAGTCCCATAGTGCTCAGAGCCATAAAAATACATGTAGCCTTTGCTCATCCGAATGTTTATAAAATTTCATTAAAATCTAATCTGAAGTGAACTGCTTTTCGAATATACAGGGTGGAGAAAAATTGTGTCACGAAATTTTAACACTGGATAGCTGATACCAGTAGTAAACAAAATTACCAATGTCGTGTAGGTCGACAACGCAGCATTTTTAAACTACGAAAACCTGGCGCCACACGCTCCACTTGGCCGCGGGATTGCCCTGTTGCCGGAGCAAGACCTATTCGACACGTGTGCGTATCATGGTGGGGCAGTTAAAAGGGTGAGGGACGTTTGTGTGTGTGAACCGACAACCATAGCGCTGCCCGTCAACCGACGAACCGCAACAGGGCAATTCCACGGCCGTAGTTTAAAAATGGCGCGTTGTCGACCTACACAAGTAATTTTGCTTCCTACTGGCATCGGTTAATATATACCGGCTGATCAAAAAGTCAGTATAAATTTGAAAACTTAATAAACCACGGAATAATGTAGATAGAGAGGTAAAAATTGACACACATGCTTGGAATGACATGGGGTTTTATTAGAACAAAAAAAAAAACACACAAAATGTCCGACAGATGGCGCTGGAAAGCAAAACGTCAGTGACTGCGCATGACAATCGTGTGTAAAAGGAGCTGTAATGAGAGAGAGAATCAGATGCGCCAGCAGTCGCAGCATGTTGACGTTACCTGAAAAGGCGCTTTTAGTGAAGCTGTATTATCAGAATGGGGACTGTGCTAGTTCAGCGTTATGATCCTATCACCATAGGAAGGGGATTCGAACGGGTAAAGTTCCGTTGACAAATGCAGCTGTGGCGAGAATGATTCATAGTTCGAAGCCACGGGTTGTTTAGACGATATACCCCGTAGTGGTCGACCGAGCACAAGGCGTAATGCTGCAGAGACAGTTCAGGAAGAAATGGAGACTGTAGCGGGTTCGTCTATGCACGGGGAATTCAGCGCTCGTGCAGTCGCACGTCGCACCGGCATTCCATACACTACTGATTGGTTGGCACTGAGGCGTACCCTCTGATGCTATCCGTGCAAAATGCATCGGCATCATGAACTGTTATCTGGCGATTTAGCAAAGCGGAGGGCATTTGGGGTGTGGGCGTTTCAAAAGATGGCGGAAGATGACGATTGGTTGAGTAACGTGTTGTGGACCGACGAAGCTCATTTCACGCTCCGAGGGTCTGTCAGCGCCCACAATTGCAGAATTTGGGCTACCGAAAATCCTAGAACTGTCGTGGAAACTCCATTGCACGACGAGAAAGTCACGGTATGGGTTGGATTTACCACATCTACCGTTATCGGGCCTTTTTTCTTCAAGGAAGTGCGTGGTTCTGGTTTTGTAACTGCTACCGTGACGGGTGAGAGGTACGCCGATATGTTACAGAATCGCATCATCCCCAGCCTGGCTGATAAACACCTGCTGGAACGTACGATGTTTATGCAGGATGGCACTTCACCCCATATTGCTAGACGCGTGAAAGATCTCTTGCGCAGGTTCGAATCCTGCCTCGGGCATGGATGTGTGTAATGTCCTTAGGTTAGTTAGGTTTAATTAGTTCTAAGTTCTAGGCGACTGATGACCTCAGAAGTGAAGTCGCATAGTGCTCAGAGCCATTTGAACCATTTGAACCATCTCTTGCGCGCGTCGTTTGGTGATGACCATGTGCTCAGCCGCCACTTTCGTCATGTTTGGCCTCCCAGGTCCCCAGACCTCAGTCCGTGCGATTACGGGCTTTGAGGTTACCTGAAGTCGCAAGTGTACCGTGACTGACCGACATCTCTAGGGATGCTGAAAGACAGCATCCGACGCCAATGCCTCTCCATAACTGCGGACATGCTTTACAGTGCTGTTCACAACATTATTCCTCGACTACACCTGTTGTTGAGGAATGATGGTGGACATATTGAGCATTTCCTGTAAAGTAGATGTAGAGACGCTCGGTAGCTCGGTACGGGCTTTTGTTGAAGTTTCGAGAACATACCTTCACCGAGGAGTCAAGCAGCATATTGCTCCTCTTACGTATAACTCGCGAAGAGACCATGAGGATAAAATCAGAGAATTACTTTTGAATGCATTACGGGAACAGCAGTGAACAATGTCTTATAAATATTTACTATTAAAAACAGTCTTGATCACGATTTATTTATCAAGGTGACCGGTTTCGACTACTAGAGTAGTGATTCTCCAACAGAAAGAGGTTCCTACTCAATGGTCTGAAGATGACCACAGTAGTGGTCGAAACCGGTCACCTTGATAAATAAATCGTGATCAAGACTAATAGTAAATAAAATCAGAGAGATTAGAGCCCACACAGAGGCATACCGGCAATCCTTCTTTCCACGAACAATACGAGACTGGAATAGAAGGGAGAACCGATAGAGGTACTCAAGGTACCCTCTGCCACACACTGTCAGGTGGCTTGCGGAGTATGGATGTAGCTGTAGATGTAGATGTAGATGAAGAACATCATCTTTGCTTTGTCTTGCTTTGTTATGCTAATTATTGCTATTTTGATCACATGAAGCACCATATGTCGGACATTTTTTGAACTTTTGTATTTTTTAGTTCTAATAAAACCCAATGTCATTCCAAGCATGTGTGTCAGTTTGTATCTCTCTGTTTACATTATTCCGTGATTTATTCAGTTTTCAAATTTATACTGTCTTTTTGATGTCCCGGTATATATCGAAAAGTGCTTGACTGATTTATTTCAAATTTTTACAGGTTAATAAACATTCGGACGGACAAGCTACATGCATTTTTAATATACATATATTACTCTAGAAAAGGGCCGATTTATAGCAAAAATGTGTACCTCACGTCAGTCCGAGCGTTTATTAGAGTATCGTGTAAAAATCTAAAGTAAAGTGGCCAAGAACTTTCCGAGATTTTTGGTTACAACGCTGAACAACGACTTCTCTTTATGTAGTAGTGTAGAAGTATTATTAGTGTTTAAAGTCCCGTTGCCGACGAGATAATTAGACGGAGCAGAAACACTGATTGAGGACAGAAATCAACCGTGCTCTTATCAGAGGAACTATCCTAGTATTTGCCTTAAGTGATTTAATTAAACTATGGAAAACGTAAATCTGACGGTCTCATTGGGATTCACTCTTAAACCTCAGCACTGAGGCACTTCACTCAGTTGCGCAAGTGGAAACCTTAACTTTTTGGGATTGCTAATATTTTCTGTACACAGATATACACAGATATTACTGTGTTCGCCATACTCGGCGACAGCAGTGCGGTTGACAATAATGAGTAAATAGACGTATAAGAGACTAGCGACTCTGTGTTAGGCACCATAATCTGTCAATCAAATGTCTGAATGTCAGGAAGAACAGTTACGTAATATTTTGCACACATACGAAATTATTCGCCTTTGTGAATGAACAAATTCCTACAACAGACATTTTGTGGAGTAATACTGTATACTTTCTTCTTGTTTCTTTTTGCTACGAAATCTTCTGTCACCAAGGAAATTCACTGATTTTCTGTTTGTTGATGTTAGTTTCACCACAGTCGCCACTTTTTGCACACTTAGCCCAACTGATTAGTACAAGACTCAAACAGAGACAATTTAAACTTAGTTTTATACAATTTTTCAGTGACATCTGGCAATAGTTTTGGAGGAATAATTCCAAAAATAATTTTCCTAATAGCGTATTTCGATATTACAGTTAAATCTCCAGATCCTCCTAAATGTGATGAACAGATCACCATCAGTTTTATCATTCCTCAACAAATCTTAGAATCCGTTCATTAGTGGAAGATCTACAGTTGTAAACAAAGCGAGTTCCACAAACTTTCTAAGTAGGTTTGAATACTGAACTGGGCGCTGCTGGAATGCTACATATTTGTTGCAAGCACTTCTGAAGGACGCCCCTTTAGTGTTCATCTCTGGTCAGTGTGAGAGTTTACAGTTCTGCCACTAATGCCGCCACTGTGATTATAGGACATCCAGTGTCGTGGCAGAGAACTGGATGTTTTACGTCGGACTTCCGAACGGTTCGTCTTGCATCGCACGGCAGCTGTAGAGATCGCACGTACCAGTACGGATGGCTTTCAAGACGTCGTACAGCCCCAACGCCACTGCCATCTTGTCTGGTGTCCTGTAAGTTTGAAAAAGTGTGTAAAATTCAGCGTTGTGAAATACATATGGGTAAGGTTCAAGAAATATTATTTTCTCTGTTTCTCTCTGATGTTATATTTATAAAGAAACGAAGTGTGCAATCTTCTAACTCTTATCGAAGTTTGTCACGTGATATACACAAAACGTTAAGGTGCTAAATGGGAAAATGAGGACCGCAGGTATCTTATTTTACTCAAAAAAATACAAGTGCGATATCTTAATATTGCATAAGTTGTAACATTGCAAATTAAAGAGATAGGTAATGAGCAGTTAGTTATGTATGTAGAAAACTGTAAAGTTGTTCTCCAATATTAACAAGCAGTTAAAGATTTTCTGCCTGATACTGATGCTACGAAATGAAGTGTGGGGTACCTTAAATCAACTAACATATGGGTGTTTTGAGGAAAGCACGAAAGCTTTCTGATGATGAACTGTAACAACTCGAAACCGATAACGGTAATTTCTGAATGAAGTCACCTGAAACCAATTTGTGGCTAATTGCTGCTTACACCATCAACAATCCCTACATTTTCTATTTTTATCACAGCTTTTCTTGTAAACTGCTGCTAAAGATAACATAAGATATGAACATTCTTATATTTGTAAATGATACAAGTGTTGAAACAAGCGACAGGTTGAATCCAGATCTCTTACTTAGCACAAAATATAACATTAATAAACCAGTAGATGTGGGTGCATTTCCAGGGCTGTTGCAAACATGCGATGTGAAATTTGATGTTAATATTGTGCATTAGCCTGTCATAGGATATCCATTAATACAAGTGAACGCAGTATGTTTGATTCGTGATTTTCTACAAACATCGAACCATCAGAATTTTGCGTTTCCTAGTATGTTCAGCATTTCTGAACATATATCATTGTTACTTGTTTGGCTTTCTATGCCGTAGGCGTATACAAGGTGCGACAATAAAGTAATGAGACAGATTCTCTTTGCAAGATGTGGCAACCTGCAGGCTTGACATAGGCACTATGTCTTTGACGTTGGTCTATAAGCTGCTTCTAGTCCAAGCGGCGCATCGATGTAACTGCTCAGTCGTGAGCTGTGCTGTCATAAGGTAACACGTGTTTGTGTCTCTCGTCACAGAAATGGAACCGCATAATATTGCGCAATGGTATGCCATTTCTTTTTACGTTAAATTGGGTGAAAACGCGACGACAACTTACGGTAAGCTTCAGAAGGATTTTGGAGAGGAGGTTATGTCAAGAACTCAAGTTTTTCGTTGGCATACAATGTTTAGTGAAGGCAGAACGAATGTTGAGGATGAAGATAGCAGTGGACGACCATCAACCTCAAGGATGGATGTCAACTTGGTCAGGGTGCGTAAACTCATATGATCTGAGCGAAGATTATCAGTGAAAATGATTGCAGAAGAACTGAACATCAATCGAGAAACGGTTCGTCTAACAATAACTGAAGATCTTGATATGAGAAAGATTGGATTCTACATCACGATAATGCGCCATCTCATACTGCTCTGGCCGGCCAGTGTGGCCGAGTGGTTCTAGGCGCGTCAGTCCGGAACCACGCGACTGCTACGGTCACAGGTTCGAATCCTGCCTCGGGCATGGATGTGTCTGATGTCCTTAGGTTAGTTAGGTTTAAGTAGTTCTAAGTTTTAGGAGATTGATGACCTCAGATGTTGTCCCATAGGGCTCAGAGTCATTTTGAACCATACGGCTCTGCCAGTACAGCAATTTTTAACCTCAAAACAAATTTCAGTACTACCACAGTCACCTTATCCACCAGATATCGCTCCGTGCAACTTTTTCTATTTCCAAGAGTCAAAACGGCGGTCAAGGGACACCATTTTCAAACAACACAAGATGTCCAAAAAGCTGTGACGAGGGTCTTTGAGGATATTACGGAAGAAGAGTTCCAGAAATGTTACCATCAATGACAGAAGCGCTGGAAAAAGTGTGTGCAATCAGAAGGGGACTACTTTGAAGGAGACAACACTAAACTTGACTAAAACGGTAAGCACCTTTTCTTTCACATTAGTCTCATTACTTTACTGTCGCACCTCGTATATCATTCGAATTAAATTCACCAGGTTCCAATTACGGTCTGGTATACATTTTAAATTGTAGCAATATATTTCATTACAGTGTATGTTTGGCATTTATGAACAGATTGCATTGATACCGTTTCATGTCACTGATTTCGTTCCTATTGCTTCTAGGAAGTACATTTTAGTGAATTTCAGTCATACGAAATAGCTGTGCCTGTGTTATTAAAAAGTACAATGCAATGTTCCTTTGGACATACATTTATGTGGCGCAGTGGTTAGCACACTGGACTCGCATTCGGGAGGACGACGGTTCAATCCCGCGTCCGGCCATCCTGATTTAGGTTTCCCGTGATTTCCCTAAATCGCCCCAGGCAAGTGCCGGGATGGTTCCTTTGAAAGGGCACGGCCGACTTCCTTCCCCATCGTTCCTAATCCGATGAGACCGATGACCTCGGTGTCTGGTCTCCTTCCCCCAAAACAACCCAACCCAACTCTTAATAACACAGGCACTGTTATCTCGACTCTCGATAAATATCTCCTTTCTGACGCTAATATACGTTACGTACGAGTGAAGACTGTGGCATATGAAAGTTTGGATGAGGTTCACATATAGCCGAAGCGGTTGAGGCGACCGCTTGCATAAAGCAGTCTGGCATAAAATTTCATTGTCGTCGTTCTGATATGCACAGTTGACGGTGGTTAATATTCGCAACTGCGAATACATTTCCATAATTTAATTCAACTGATGTATAAGCCTATTCAAGGTTAAACGGAGGCTCATCATTCAGTTTCGCTGGTGGTGCACCTCCTAATCGCAGATCTACCAGTAATAAGCCTTATGTATGAAGTGCATAGTTCTGATGAATTCTTCCCGGAGTCTGTAGAAGCTATAATGCATCGGTAGCAGGCTTCAGCTAGTTTCATTGACCGCACACGACACTACACAGCAGACAGTCAATGCATTGTGTCTTCTGAAACTGTTGAACAAAGAACGAATTTCCTTCACCATCTCAGTACCTGAATGGCAACCGCTGCACACACTTTGACAACACACTGGACGCTGACAGCTTGTATTGCCAGGTGCTATGTTGATTACACACACATGAGCGTGTCAACTTTTAGACCCAATACTGTCCTGGATAACGTTTATGAGGGGCATTATCTGTTGCTTGGTATTGGCCGACGGGAACGTATTTCAATCGGTGAAGAGATGGCAGTTCATGATTTTAGCACAGACATGACATTCATCACCGATGATGGTTTTTATCAACTGAGGAGGGCTGTGAACTGTGCATAGCAACACCAAATCTTACTATGCGGCATTGTGGAACTGCTTGCTATACCACGTCGCACAACATTTATCTACACCAGAAGACGCAAGTTAAAAGTTGCAAAGGACTATCGGACTTTCATTCAGTTTTATATATTAATAGCTTTAACGCCGATTTATTTACCGAACTGAAGAGCCGAAGAAACTGGTACACCTGTCTAATACCGTGTAGGACCCCCTTGAGCACGCAGAAGTACCACAACACGACGTGGCATGGACTCGACTAACGTCTGAAGTAGTGCTGGAGGGAGCTGACACCGTGAATCCTGCAGGGCTGTCCATAAATCCGTAAGAGTACGAGGGGGTGGAGATCTCTTCTGAACAGCACGTTGCAAGGCATCCCAGATATGCTCAATAATGTTCATGTCTGGGAAGTCTGGTGGCCAGCGGAAGTGTTCAGACTCAGAAGAGGGTTCCTGGAACCACTCTTTCGCAATTCTGGACGTGTGCGTTGTTGCATTGTCCTGCTGGAATTACCCGTCAGGGTGCACAGTGGACATCAATGGATGCAGGTGATCAGACACGATGCTTACGTAAGTGTCACGTGTTAGAATCGTATCTACATATATCACGGGTCCCATATCACTCCAACTGCACACGCCCCATACCATTAGAGCCTCCACCAGATTGAACAGTCCGCTGCTGACATGCGGGGTCCATGGACTCATGGGGTTGTCTCCGCACCCTTACACTCCAATCCGCTCGATACGATTTGAAACGAGACTCGTCCCATCAGGCAACATGCTTCCAGTCATCAACAGTCCAGTGTCGGTGTTGACGGGCCCAGGCGAGGCGTAAAGCATTGTGTTGTGCAGTCATCAAGGACACACAAATAGGCCTTCGGTTGTCGAAAGCCCATATCTGATGTTTCATTGAATGGTTCGCACGCTGACACAGCACTGAAATCTGCAGCTGTTGCGAAATGCTTGCACTTCTGTCACATTGAACGATTCAGTTCAATCTTCGTTGGTTCCATTCTTGCAGGATCTTTCTCCGGCCCCAGCGACGTCAGGGATTTGATGTTTTACCCCATTCCTCATATTAACGGTACACTCGTGAAATGGTCGTACGGGAAATCCCCACTGCATCGCTACTTCGGAGATGCTGTGTCCCACCGCTCGTGTGCCGACTATAACATTCCGTTCAAACTCACTTAAATCTTGATATCCTTCCATGGTAGCAGCAGTAATTGATTTAACAACTGCGCCACTCATTTATTGTTTTATATAGGCATAGCCGACGCAGCGCCGTATTCTGTCAGTTTACATTTCTCTGTATTTGAATAAGCATGTGTAGACTAGTTTTTTTGGCACTTCAGTTTATATGACATGTCAATCAATCATACATCATAAAGGCGTTGTGTCCTCACCTGAGGCAAGCTGGTCAGCAATTAATTTCCTGAATACTTCTTGGCAGATTAAAACTGTGTGCCGGACCGAGACTCGAACTCGGGACCTTTGCCTTTCGCGGGCAAGTGCTCTACCAACTGAGCTACCCAAGCACGACTCACGCCCCGTCCTCACAACTTTAATTCTGCCAGTATCTCGTCTCCTACCTTCCAAACTTTACACAAGCACTCCTGTGAACCTTGCAGAACTAGCACTCCTGAAAGAAAGGATATTTCGGAGACATGGCTTAGCCACAGCCTGGGGGATATTTCCAGAATGAGATTTCCACTCTGCAGCGGAGTGTGCGCTGACATTTCCTGAACAGTCTCAACTCTCTTATGGGCTGTATATGGTCGGGCATTGTCATGCTGTGGTGACTGCAGGGTGAACTTGGCTTTTCAGTATGATCTGAATAAGAAGTGGTGGTTACCATTACTCCGCTATTCACGTAATTGTCCAAAATTATTCCATTTGCAAACCCAGAAGAGAATGGGCGTAACTTTTCCAGCAGACGGTTGAGTGCGGAACTTTTATTTTTTTCTCTCAGAGAGGAGCTATGGCGACATTCCTTGCTTGACCTTTTCATTCCTGGTAATGGATCCCAGTCTCATTGCCTGTAACAGTTTTTCCATAAATGCATCACCTTCGATGTGGAAACTGTGCAAAAGTTCTTGACAAGCATCGAAGCAAGGATCTTTCAGATCGGCACTGACATGGCACCCATCTTACAGACAGCTTACTGAACTGCAGTTCACTGTGACCAGTATTCTGCCCTGAACCAATACTAATCTTCAGGACTGTGGCCATATCGTTCAGAGCTTACATTTGTTCTCCTTTACAGTCTCCACCACTAACACAGTATTCTCCTCTGTCATTACACAGTCAGCCTGTCCTGGTCTTAGCGCATTCTCCACAGAAGTTGCACCGCTTTGAAAAGACAAACCAGAATCACAGTGCTGTCATTGTGATGAATATCGGTTGGTTTGACACCTTCAATACTAAACAAACAAAAAAAAAAAAACAAAAAAAAATGCATCGCAAATCGCTGCTCAATAGCGGTGCATGCAGACAGCGGGATGGCCATCTCGTTGAGGACGTTGCTGCCTTCTACCGCGTTTTAACGTAACTCTGCCACCTATCGGTCACTTTCTGAACGTCTAGGAACACTACTGCCACCTACCAACTCCATTACACAACTTTTAGAAATTTTTTGAAACTGGTTTTCATTTGGATCACCCTTGTATTTAATTCATTCATTCATTCGTATCATTTTTGCCCTTATGGGCAGTGTTTGAACTCAAATATCTCATGATGATACAATTTTCACTTCTTTCCTTTCTTCCTTTTCTCTTCACAAAATCTCTTCATCCTTTGCCTATCCTCTTGTTTCCTTTGTTCCGTCCATAATGCTCCCGTCTTCGTCTTCTCATTTACCATAAATTTTGAGTTCCTAATTTCGTTTCTGAATTCCTTTCTGTCTTTTATCATTTGTTTGTTGATGACCAGCTGCCTTATGTCTTCCTCTATTTCATGGTACCAATTTGTTATAATGCTTGAATGTTATACTACATCAAAGATTCTCTTTGCAAGTCTGGTGTTGTCCATTCTTTGTACGTGTCTGTAAAAATTTAGTTTGCATTTTCTGATCATGTCTGTGAGTCTGTTAGTGTGTTGGTATAACTCATTGGTAGAACTTTTCATCCATATACCATCTTTATGTATTGGTCCGAATATTATCCTGAGAATTTTGCGTTCTATTTTTTCTGTCTATATAATGCCTGATCCTCTATTGTGGTCGTTTCTGGCGCATACAGTGCATCCGGTAATAGAACTGTTTTGTAGTGCCTAATTTTGGCCTGTCTTGATATGCTTTTCTTATTATAATGTGACCCCGTCAGTTTGTATGCTTTCTGGAGTCTTTCTGTTCGTTCTATGTTGGATGCCTTGTTTGATCCTCCTATTTGTATGTATTCCCCTAAATATTTAAATTTATCGACTCTTTTTACGGATCCATACATCGTTTGAAGGATGTGTACATTGTTGGTTTGTCGTTACATATATTGAGCCTTCTCATACGATGTCTGTAGACCTGTCTTGGCAGCTGTTTCATGCAGGTGTTCCAGTGCTTCCTTTGCCTCCTGTGTGATATAACTAGGTACGGCTGTGTCATCTGCAAGTGCCAGACATTTTATGATCGTTCTTTTTCCCCGTGCTCTTCCTAGCTGTATTCCCTTAACTTGCTCTTCCCATTGTTTGACATTTTGTCTAAGACTATGTTAAACAGGATTGGTGAAATCCCTTCACCTTGTCGGACACTTGAGTCTATCTGGAAGGGTTCCGAAATTTCTCCCACGAACTTAATCTTCGAGGTGGTGTCTGTGAGTGTATGTTGTATAATTGCCCTGGTTTTTCTGTCCATGCCATATTCTTCCGGTCCAGAGCGTTTGTCGGTCTATGGAGTCATATGATTTTTTCAAGTCAACAAAGGTAACTACAGTGTTTCTTGTCTGTCTGACTTTCAAAAGTGTTCCCAAGTTCCAGATCTGTTCTATGCCTGATCTCCCTCATTTGAAGCCTCCCTGGTATTCCCCTATTTGCGGATCACCCTTGTATTATTATTATTCCAGTGAATGTTTTTGTAATACCTTTGATACGTGTTGTTCCTAGTCGAAGTAAAGAGAAAACCTTAAGCTCATAATCTGGTCAAGTTAAATAAGCAATCAATAAGCAAATACTGGTCAATATTCATGCGCGATGTCAAGTCAGTAAGTGAAGGCAGTCTCCTTCCCTGCCCCACTGGATGGCAGCACTGACTGACAGTGACATGCAGTATACTGTACTGGAGCGAGCACTCACTGGTGAGCGGCCAGCCAGAGAGCACGCTCGGGGGCGTCGGCCGCCTCCAGCCGCCCCCGCACCGCCGCCTCGCACAGCAGCCGCGCCTCGCAGTCCGCCCCCGCGCCTGCAGCCAGCAGCTCGTCAGAAGAACCGCCCACCACCGAACGCTGCCGCGACACGCCGTCCGGTGCAGGCCTGCCAAAACATGACAACGTCTGTGTCAACTGGGGATGGGAGCGCAGGTGTGCACAGGTAATATACACTACTGGCCATTAAAATTGCTACACCAAGAAGAAATGCAGATGATAAACGGGTATTCATTGGACAAATATATCTTACTAGAACTGACATGTGATTACATTTTCAAGCAATTTGGGTGCATAGATCCTGAGAAAACAGTACCCAGAACAACCACCTCTGGCTGTAATAACGACCTTGATACGCCTGGGCATTGAGTCAAACAGAGCTTGGATGGCGTGACAGGTACAGCTGCCCATGCAGCTTCAACACGATACCACAGTTCATCAAGAGTAGTGACTGGCGTATTGTGACGAGTCAGTTGCTCGGCCACCATTGACCAGACGTTTTCAATTGGTGAGAAATGTGGAGAATGTGCTGGCAAGGGCAGCAGTCGAACATTTTCTGTATCCAGAAAGGCCCGTACAGGATCTGCAACATGCGGTCGTGCATTATCCTGCTGAAATGTAGAGCTTCGCAGGGATCGAATGAAGGGTAGAGCCATAGGTCGTAACACATCTGAAACGTAGCGTCCACTGTTCAAATTGCCGTCAGTGCGAACAAGAGGTGACCGAGACGTGTAACCAATTGCACCCCATACCATCACGCCGGGTGATACGCCAGTATGGCAATGACGCATACACGCTTCGAATGTGCGTTCACCGTGATGTCGCCAAACACGGATGCGACCATCATGATGCTGTAAACAGTACCTGGATTCACCCGAAAACAAATGACGTATTGTCTTTCGTGCACGCAGGTTCGTCGTTGAGTACACCATCGCAGGCGCTCCTGTCTTGTGATGCAGCGTCAAGGGTAACCGCAGCCATGGTCTCCGAGCTGATAGTCCATGCTGCTGCAAATGTCGTCGAACTGTTCGTGGCGATGGTTGTTGTCTTGCAAACGTCCCCATCTGTTGTCTCAGGGATCGAGACGTGGCTGCACGATCCGTTACAGCCATGCGTATAAGATGCCTGTCATCTCGACTGCTAGTGATACGAGGCCGTTGGGATCCAGCACGGCGTTCCGTATTACCCTCCTGAACCCACCGATTCCATATTCTGCTAACAGTCACTGGAGCTGGACCATCGCGAGCAGCAATGTCGCGATACGATAAACCGCAATAGCGATAAGCTACAATCCGACCTTTATCAAAGTCGGAAAAGTGATGGTACGCATTTCTCCTCCTTACACGAGGCATCACAACAACGTTTCACCAGGCAACGCCGGTCAACTGGTGTTTGTGAATGAGAAATCGGTTGGAAACTTTCCTCCTGTCAGCACGTTGTAGGTGTCGCCACCGGCGCCAACCTTGTGTGAATGCTCTGAAAAGCTAATCATTTGCGTATCACAGCATCTTCTTCCTGTCGGTTAAATTTCGCGTCTGTAGCACGTCATCTTCGTGGTGTAGCAATTTTAATGGCCAGTAGTTTAGCTTCGGAGATGAAGGGTCATCATGCTTTACTGCACTTCCAATGAGAAATTACCTCGAACATTTTCTTCCGTTGACAAAAAACGTCGAGGTACCATAGTATGTTTATGTATCTTGTTTCGACACCTTGTCTGGTCAGTGCTTGTCGAACTACAGTGGGGCTGAAAGAATCAAATTCTCTTTAAAAATCTGTAAAGGCTACGCATAGTGGCATTTCACGTTCATTGGTTCGACTGAATATCCACACGGTGCATTATGCTATAACCACTGTGGAATTCAGTTCGTTCAATGGATTGTGCGTTTACTACAATAGCACTCACGCGTTTTGTCAAGACTTTAGGGAAAAGTTCCTAGATGACAGGGAGTACACTGATTGGACGGTAATTCTCCAATCCGTGAATACATCAAATACATGAAACACAGATGCTGAGTACAAGAAAGTTAAAAAAAAGAAACGTTGCAGGAGACAGAAACAGCTGCTTGAACATTAAGAGCGCAGGTGGGGAGACAGCGCTGAGCAATTACTTATCCCTTCTCATGAATTGTTTTTTATTGTTGAAGTTTTGTGTTAGACAGTGGCCTAATTTGGGTGAAAGCAGTATTATAATTTAAAAGGAAAGGTGTTAGTATTTTATTTACAAAATAATAGCGGATGAGTTAATAGCACGTTTCCTTTCCCCTTAAATTTTATTTACCAGGTGTACCGGTATGAAATGAGCGTTTTTTTGTGAAAATGAACCACTAATTTTGAATTGAAAAGTAAAAACATTTTATTCAAAATACTGACCATTGCTTTCTATACAATTTGACCACCTTTCTGGCAATTTGTAGACACCACGCCAGTAGAAATGTTCGTCTTTTGAAGCAAACCAATCAGACACCCAATTTTCGACTTCTTCGTTGGAATCGAAGTGTTCCTCAGCCAATGCGAGTCCCATTGATGAAAACAAATGGTAGTCAGAAGGGGCCAAGTGTGGTGAATACGGCGGGAGGGGTAGCAGCTCCCAGTCAAGTGTTTTGATTGTATCCTGAACCAGTTTTGCTTTGTGTGCAGGTGCATTGTCGTGTAAAAAAATTACTTTGCCATGTCTTCTGGCCCAGTCTGGTCTTTTTTCGATCAATGCATAGTTCAAATTGATCATTTGTTGTCTGTAGCGATTATTACAGTTTCACCGGGTTTTAGAAGCTCATGATACACCCACCAAACACAGAGCATTGTCTTCTTGCCGAATTGATCTAGTTTTTCAGTCGATGTTCATGGTTGTCCCGGATTAACTCATGATTTTTCCCGTTCAGGATTCTTAAAATAAATCCATTTTTCATCGCCAGTAACAATTCGATGCAAAATTGATTTTCTTTCATGTCTTTGAAGCAAAATTTGACAAATGGTTTTGCGGTTTTCCATCTGTCTTTCATTCAATTCATGAGGCACCCATTTTCCACACTTTTGGATCTTTCCCACAGCTTTCAAACGGTCAGAAATTGTTTGATGTGCAACATTTAGTTTTGCTGCCATTTGCTTCTGACTCAAAGTATCATCTTCATCCAATATTGCTTGCAATTCGGCGTCTTCCAACTTTTTTGGTGGTCTTCCACATTCTTAATTTCTTACATCAAAATCATTATTTCCGAACCGTTGAAACCATCTTTTGCATGTTGCTTCTGATAGAGCATGATCACCATATGCCTCGACAAGCATTTTATGCGACTCTGCAGCACTTTTTTTCAAATGAAAACAAAAAATTAATGCTTTCCGCAAATTATCACTTTCTGGTACAAAATTCGACATTGTTAACACGATGAAAACATGTGATGTTGTTTGTTCCATGACTTGATGTGTACTAAATATCTTTGACAGATGTCATACGAACCAAACAAAAAAATTAAGGCTCGTTCACAACAAATGTTCCCTATCGTCACATTTGTATCTTAACGCTCATTTCATACGGTACACATGGTAGGTACTAAAATTCGTTCAGCTACAGCTGATATTCCAGGGGTAATCTGGCAGAAGAGTTGGGAACCACTGCTGTACAAGCTAGGCTAGGCTAGGCTAGACTAGACTAGGCTAGACCAGACGGTGGTACCCACGCGCTGGAGTTGACCGTTATGACGGACGGCTGGATGCTGGCCAGGAAGAGGCCCAGGGGGATGAAGGCTGCCAGCGCGTGCAGCACCTTCTGGACCAGGCCGCTCCTGGGTGAAGGCCTGAAAGACGAAAAGGATTTCATCAGATTATTTTTCCTTTTACTCCATCGCAGAGTAGCCCTTGTAACCTACAGGGTGACAATTATTGTACTAAAAATCTTCCGGGTTGTTAGGCCACGTCATATTTCCTTCTAAAACAATCGACGTTTCGACCCCACCACTGCGATATTCTTCAGGATGTTACGGTGTCCACTAATGCTAGAACACTGTCAGAGTGTCGCATTCTCTTATAAAGCGGAATTTTCCCGCGTTTGTACTGGAGAAATGGGAGTATCCCTAAAAATTCTCGTGGTTACCATTGGCGGACCATCGTCATAGGCTAATATTCCCGCGCTGATGCACAAGGAGGGGCGTTATTGGCTGAACTCTAGCGGATACTATTGGTAATTGGATAGAAATGCACTATTCCACACTTACGCTGGAGAATGGTTATCGGTTGCAATTCCTCCTACTGCTAATGGTTGGCCGTCATCACTGGATAGATGCGAAACAGACACTGCAAGAGAGGGCGAATGTTTACCTATAATATTTTTGTCTGCCGAGGTGATTTGCAGCGCGTTGTTTATGTCGCTCGCACGCCACGGCCGCATATTCACTTCCTTCTTGTCTATTGAAATTACAAACATTCTTGGAAATTTCAACCGCTTCTCGGACCTTTCTGCTATAAATGTTGGTTTCTTTAGCCAGCACACGTAGGTTATTAATCTACGTCCAAGCCACAGTTCTCACGATTTTCCGCTACTGACTATTTTACACTTCGTTCTAGCCGCGTGTGCCGTTCGTGCTCCTAAATGCGTTCTTTAACAGTTCTTCCCGTTTCGTCTATATACACTTTACAGCAGCCACATGTCACTTGATAGACGCCTGCATTGTGGAGGCAATTAGGTGCATTCGTTTTCCGTCGCAAAAAAAATCTTTTATTTTGTTTTGACCAAAGAAAGATGTCTGAATAAAATTTTTCTTTAATCTTCTGCTTATGCGGTCAGTGACCGCAGAAACGAACGGTAACCTTGCGGACTGAAAAAGCGGTTCCCCGTCATTCTTACTAGCGTGATTAATATTCCGCCTAAAAACCCTATCATAGCCGTTCACCTCCAATGTCCTCTTTAAAAAATCCAACTTCGATTCCAGGTTGTCGTCATCGCTGATACGGAACGCACGAGACGACGGAGTGTTCCTGCTTGCTACTGCGCTGGGTGGTGGTGCGAAGAGGAATCTAAATACCTGTTAATCGGCTTTCTGTACACTCTGTGGCCCAGAGTCTCATCAGGTCTTCTGTATACCAACACATCTAGGAACGGGAGACCGACCTCACTCTCAACCTGCGGGGGTGAATTCCATTTAAGAAATTGTGGAACGCATGAAGTTCTTCTTCGCCGTGTGGCCATATAACAAATGTATCGTACACATAGTGGAGCCAACAAGAAGGCTTCAAAAGAGCACTGCTTAATGCTTGTTGCTCAAAATGTTCCATAAAATGTCAACTGCAACTGGCGAAATGGGTGAGCCCATAGCAAGGCCGTCAGCCTGTTCATAGAATTCACCATTGTATTTAAAATAGCTCGAACGAAGACATAATTCAGTTAAGTCACAAATATCAGCAGCAACTTTCTCCCTTATGATCTCCATTGTATCTAATACTGGTACGTTAGTAAATAACGATGTCACATTGAAGCTAACAAGAATGTCACTTGCAGATATCTTCACTGTGCGTATAATTTCCAAAAACTGTTTTGAATCTTTGACAAAAGTTTTTTTTTTACCAACTAGATGTCTCAGTTCACCAAACAAATGACGTGCTAGAAAATAGGTTGGCGAGCTAATCCCACTGACGACAGACCTCAAAGGAACCGGTTCTTCATGTAACTTGGGTAGTCCATACTGTCTTGGTGAGACAGGTATCTGTCCAGTCTGGAGTCTGATATCAGGCTTTTCACTTTCCGAACGATTCTGTTCGTCGGATCTCTTGCGATACACAGAACCAGCTAGTAGTTCTTACATCATACTGTGATCATCCACAGCGTCCAAAACAACGGTAGCATTCCCCTTATCCGATTTCGTTACAACGGTCCTTTCGTTTACCCTGGGTTCATTAGCCGGCCAGTGTGGCCGAGCGGTTCTAGGCTACGGTCGCAGGTTCGAATCCTGCCTCGGGCATGGATGTGTGTGATGTCCTTAGGTTAGTTAGGTTTAAGTAGTTCTAAGTTCTAGGGGACTGATGACCTCAGATGTTGAGTCCCATAGTGCTGGGAGCCATTTGAACCATTTTTGGGTTCATTAAGAGATTTCCTTTCCTGCGCCGATATGTTGCTTTTTGGAGGTTTAGATTTCCGTAGAACTCTCGACACATCTTCTTCGGACTGCACCTTCGGCAGATGAAACATGAATGCTTCGAAGGCACTTACGATTTTTTCAACGGGTGTTCTTTTCGATGAAGTCGCGAAAATCGGCCTTTGCCCAGAACTGAACCAGCTGCCTAATTCTGACGAGAGGTTCACCACTACTCGTTTCAGACGCACAGTGGCGTCTTCCTTATGCACTCTAATGGCTAGCTTCTCGAACTATCGTTTCATAGCACTGAAATCTGAAAACCTTGTTGAATGATCAAACGTTATTCTGTCCACTTTATTCCGGTCCTGTGGTGAGAACTGTGTGAAATAAAATCGTCATAACTTCTGAAAGGTTTGCTTTAGAACGTTCAAACTGTACGGTTGGCTGTGGAGCAACCAATATGTATGGTTTGGTTTAGCGACGAAGCCCACATTCATTTGGATCGGTTTGTCAATGAGCAAAACTGGCGCATTTGGGATCCTGAGAATACGCATTTCGCTATCGAGATGTCTCTTCAGCCTCAAGAGGTGACTGTTTCGTGTGCAGTGTCCTGTCACGAAATAATGGGTGCGATGGTCCTTGATGGTACGTTGACAACCGAACGGTACGATAAGGTTTTGGAAGATGATTTCATACCAGTTATCGGAAGCGACCCTGATTTCGACAAGATGTGATATATCCAAGACGGAGCTCGACCCCATCGAAGCAGAAAAGTGTTTGACGTCCTGGAGGAGCACTTTGGAAACGGCATTCTGGCTCTGGGGTTCCCGGAGGCCACTGGCATGGGCCTCGATTGGCCGCCATATTCTCCGGATCTGAACACAAGCGACTCATTTTTGTGGAACTACTTTAAATACAGGGCGTACAACAATAACCTCGAAACCATTGCTGAGCCAGCCATTCA
The DNA here is from genome assembly GCF_021461395.2 of Schistocerca americana. Lineage (NCBI taxonomy): Eukaryota > Metazoa > Arthropoda > Insecta > Orthoptera > Acrididae > Schistocerca > Schistocerca americana. Next base: position 209,040,127 of record NC_060127.1, on the reverse strand, counting down.
GGTCATTGACAGCATCGATGTTCCGACACTTCAGCGGGTCACGCAGAATTTCGTTATTCGTCTGCGCCACATCATCGCCAATGATGGCAGGCATATCGAACATAGCTTAACCTAAATCCGAATATTTGAAGCGACGTTTACATGTTGAATAAAGTGTGTGCACGCCTTAGTTTGTAAGTAGTTTACGTTTATTTCATATAGTTCAATTATTGTCACCTTATACGTCCTCAGTTTTGCTGGATGTACCCCAATCTCTTTCTCTGTAGCTTTTACCATCTAGAGATCCCATTACTCATTCCCTGATGTCTGCCCGTTGCTTTGATTATATTTTTGGTGGGAGATGTTATTGTATTATCTATATGTATCTTCGTGTTTGTTGTCATGTGTATGTAGTGACGTCATACACACACTTAAAATAGCCATTTCCGGCATATTGATGATGGGTGGAATCAGACACTTCTGTATCATAAAGTCTTTCAAACACACTGTAAACTGTGCTTTATCTGAAACCAAGTTTTTAATGGTTGCTGACTTGCTGGCAGTTTACTGAAAATGCATGTTCCTGAATATTGGACCCCTTTTGAACCAAGGTAAGTGATTTTAGGTCTTTATGTAGATTGCTGTTCCTATTTCTAGTACTGATATTATGTATTGAGCTATTGGTTGGAAATACTTGTAACAAATTTCATTAAAGAATAAATACACTAGGAAGCAGTGGTTAGAATACAAAGTTCCTTGAGCAGGTTCCTACATGATGTTTTTGAATTTATACCACAAACGAATTTTATTACACGCTTTTACATGCGAAAAACTTTTACTACGTTTGATCAGTTAGCACAGAATATGCTCCCTTATGAAATAATATGAGTAAAAAAATGTGGTATGCCCTTCCCAACTGAATTTATTATCGAGTTGTAGTCCCAGAAATGTAACACTGTCAACCTTTTCGATCTGCATGTCTTCATATGTTACAAACATCCTGTAGCTGGAGAAATCGAGCAGTTTCCAAATCTCACATAAAACTTGGATTAGCGTACTCAGACTTTCCCCAATAGGACTATCTTTTACAGCACAGGAGTAAACGAATCTTCACATTACGTAGATTTTTTGTTGTATTACAAGGCTGTACACTTTATTCTATTATGTGAGCAGCACAAGAAAGTAAGCTTTGAATTTAACCTACAGTACTCGGTTTACATATTACTTCATACTTAAAAGCGCACGTTGTTAACATTTTACTTAAACAGTGCTGTGGCGTAGTTCCGCGTACTTTCTGTTGCAGCTGCGAAGATAATATTTCTAATAGCGACCGATAACCTACAAACATATAATATGAAACACTAATAATCGTTCTAACATCAACTAAAATGTACCCGGACTTAATGACGTAAGGTTATGACACGATTCATACGACATCCCTGCTATTTCACACTACTCGCAGGTATACTGATAACTAAACTGATGGATTCCAACTATGTCGTTATTTAACTGTAGCTCCTCGGAGTATTCGGTATTCGCTGGCGAAAAATAACTTGGCACTTATTAGTAACAGTTAACAATAACGGTTATCAAAGAATAACTGGAACTGTGATAACGGTTACTCCAGAATAACCGTTTGGCCCATCTCTAGTGTCAGTGTTTTCCACATATTCCTTTCCTCTCCAATTCTGTGCAGTACCTCTTCCTCCCTTACCTCATCAGTTTACCAGATTTTCAACAGTCGTCTGTAACACCACGTCTCAAATGTGTCGATTCTCTTCTGTTCCGGTTTTCAGGCAGCCCGTGTCTCACTGCCATACAATGCTTTTCCAACACGTACGTTCTCAGAAAATTCTTCCTCAAATTAAGGCCTATGTTTGATACTAGTAGACTTCTCTTGGTCTGGAACGCCTGTTTTGCGAGTGCTACTATATTGTTTATGTCCTCCTTGCTCCGTCCATTAAGTTATTTTGCTGCCTAGGTAGCTGAATTACCTAACTTCGTCTACTAACTGATCCTCCATTCTGCTATTAAGCTTCTTACTGTGATTTCGGGTACTTCTCACCACTTTTGTCTTTCTTCGATTTACTCTCATCCATATTCTGTACATATTAACAGTTCATCCTTTCAGCATATCCTATAATTCTTCCTCACTTTCACTGAGGATAGCAATGTCATCAGTGAATCTTATCTCTGATATCATTTGACTTTGAATTTTAATTCCACTCTTGAACATTTTTTTATATTTCTGCTTGCTTCTTCCACGTATAGACTGAACAGCAGCGAAGAAATACACCGTTTTCCATCCGAGCACTTCGTTGTTGGTCTTTCAATTTTATTGTCCTCGCTTGTTGTACATACTACCCGTCTCTCCCTACAGCTTACCCCCATTTTTCTCAAGATCTCGAACATCTTGCACCATTTTAAATTGTCGAACGCTCACTCTAAGTCGACAAATACAGCGATTGTGTCTTGATTTTATTCAGTCTTACTTCCATTATCAACCACAACGTCAGAACCGCATCTCTGACGCCTTTACTGTTCCCAAAGCCAAACTGATGGTCATCTAACTAATACCGAGTTTTCTTTTCCATTATATTATTCTTGTCAGTAACTTGGGTGCCTGAGTTGTTACGCTGACTATGCGATCTAGGGAATTGTGAGGATGATGTTTTTCCGAAAATCTGATCGAATTTCACCAGTCTCATACATTCTAAACACCGAAGTGAGTAACCGTTTTGTTGCTACTCCCCCTTTTAGAAATTCCAGTGGAATGTTAACTATCTTTTTTGAGTTATTTGATCTTAAGTCCTCCAAAGGTCTTTTAAATTTTGATTCTAATACTGGATCCCCTATCTCTTCGCTATCGACTCCTATTTTTCTTCTATTATGCCATCAGACAAGTCTCAAAGTACTCTTTCTACCTATCCGCTCTCTTATCTGCCCATTGCTCTCTAACGTTATCGCCCTTGCTTTTAATTTCACCAGAGGTTGTTTTTACTGTTCTATACTATTTATTTACTTACACGTCAAGTTCCGTAGGACCAAACTCAGGAGAAATTTCTTCAAGGTCATGGAACGTATCAGTACATGAAATTACAACATAAAAGTAATAACGGATAACAATAAAATGTTTATGAATGCAAAAAAGGCATAAGCTTAAGGAAACGCAATCAACAGAATAACATAAGAATCAACTTAATTTTTCAAGGAACTCGATCCGGCCGCAGTGGCCGAGCGGTTATAGGCCCTTCTGTCTAGAATTACGCGACCACTACGGTCGCATGTTCGAATCTTGCCTCGGACATGGCTGTGTGTGATGTCCTTAGTTTAGGTAGGTTTAAGTAATTCTAAGGGACTGATGACCTCAGGAAATCGTCAACAGAATAGAAGGAGTGGCTCATGAGGAAACTCTTCAGTTTCGATTTGAAAGCGCTTGAATTACCGCTAAGATTTTTGAATTCTTGTGGTAGCTTACTGAAAATGGATGCAGCAGTGTACTGCACACCTTTCTGCACAAGAGGTAAGTAAGTCCGATTCAAATACAAGTTGGATTCCTGATGAGTATTAACTGAGTGAAAGCTGCTTATTCTTCGGAATAAGCTGATATTGTTAACAAGAAACGACATTATATACACTCCTGGAAATGGAAAAAAGAACACATTGACACCGGTGTGTCAGACCCACCATACTTGCTCCTGACACTGCGAGAGGGCTGTACAAGCAATGATCACACGCACGGCACAGCGGACACACCAGGAACCGCGGTGTTGGCCGTCGAATGGCGCTAGCTGCGCAGCATTTGTGCACCGCCGCCGTCAGTGTCAGCCAGTTTGCCGTGGCATACGGAGCTCCATCGCAGTCTTTAACACTGGTAGCATGCCGCGACAGCGTGGACGTGAACCGTATGTACAGTTGACGGACTTTGAGCGAGGGCGTATAGTGGGCATGCGGGAGGCCGGGTGGACGTACCGCCGAATTGCTCAACACGTGGGGCGTGAGGTCTCCACAGTACATCGATGTTGTCGCCAGTGGTCGGCGGAAGGTGCACGTGCCCGTCGACCTGGGACCGGACCGCAGCGACGCACGGATGCACGCCAAGACCGTAGGATCCTACGCAGTGCCGTAGGGGACCGCACCGCCACTTCCCAGCAAATTAGGGACACTGTTGCTCCTGGGGTATCGGCGAGGACCATTCGCAACCGTCTCCATGAAGCTGGGCTACGGTCCCGCACACCGTTAGGCCGTCTTCCGCTCACGCCCCAACATCGTGCAGCCCGCCTCCAGTGGTGTCGCGACAGGCGTGAATGGAGGGACGAATGGAGACGTGTCGTCTTCAGCGATGAGAGTCGGTTCTGCCTTGGTGCCAATGATGGTCGTATGCGTGTTTGGCGCCGTGCAGGTGAGCGCCACAATCAGGACTGCATAGGACCGAGGCACACAGGGCCAACACCCGGCATCATGGTGTGGGGAGCGATCTCCTACACTGGCCGTACACCACTGGTGATCGTCGAGGGGACACTGAATAGTGCACGGTACATCCAAACCGTCATCGAACCCATCGTTCTACCATTCCTAGACCGGCAAGGGAACTTGCTGTTCCAACAGGACAATGCGCGTCCGCATGTATCCAGTGCCACCCAACGTGCTCTAGAAGGTGTAAGTCAACTACCCTGGCCAGCAAGATCTCCGGATCTGTCCCCCATTGAGCATGTTTGGGACTGGATGAAGCGTCGTCTCACGCGGTCTGCACGTCCAGCACGAACGCTGGTCCAACTGAGGCGCCAGGTGGAAATGGCATGGCAAGCCGTTCCACAGGACTACATCCAGCATCTCTACGATCGTCTCCATGGGAGAATAGCAGCCTGCATTGCTGCGAAAGGTGGATATTCACTGTACTAGTGCCGACATTGTGCATGCTCTGTTGCCTGTGTCTATGTGCCTGTGGTTCTGTCAGTGTGATCATGTGATGTATCTGACCCCAGGAATGTGTCAATAAAGTTTCCCCTTCCTGGGACAATGAATTCACGGTGTTCTTATTTCAATTTCCAGGAGTGTATATGTTGAGAGGCCAGACTAGTGAACAGGCGTCGACAAGAGGTTCGCGAATTTACGCCACTTATTGCCCGAACCGCCTGTTTCTGAGCCAAAAATACCCTTTTAGAATGGAAAGAGTTAGCCCAAAATAAAATACCATACGACATAAGCGAATGAAAATAAGCAAAGTAGACTAATTTTCGTGTCGAACGATCACTTTCCTTCAGATACCGTTCGAACAGTAAAACTGGCAGCATTCAGTATGTGAAAAAGATACTGAACGTGAGCTTTCAATGACAGTTTACTATCAATCTGAACACCTAGAAATTTGAACTGTTCAGTTTCACTAATCATATGCCCATACTGTGAAATTAAAACGTCGGGTTATATTGAACTGTTTGTTAGAAACTGTAAAAACTGAGTCTTGCTGTGATTTAGCGTTAGTTTATTTTCTGCAAGCCATGAACTTATGTTACGAACTGCACTATTTGAAAGTGAGCCAACGTTGCACACAACATCCTTTACTACCAAGCTAGTGTCATCAGCAGAAGGTATGCAGCCCAGGAAGGAAAGCTCGGGATCCTGTGCTAAGCACGCACGTATCCACAAAAGAGTTGTGGACCCCCTGGGGGAACACTTGCAGCCCTGGGACGCAGGAATTTAGAGTTACCCGTAATACTAGAGGGCACATCATTTATGTAAATAAGGAACAGGAGTGGGCCCAACACTGATCCCTGGGACACCCCCCATTTGATCATATCCCACTCAGACACCAGATCACAGCCATTCTCAGCACTGTGAATAATGACACTTATGAGGTCTGTTGTTAAAGTAAGAGGTGAACCAATTGCGAGCGATTCATATGCTGACAATAATTTCTTTTACGATTTCCTCATCTTTCTCATGTAGCCGTTTTGCCTCTTCCTTGTCTGTGCTTCGTATTTCTTTCATTTCTAAGTGACTTTTATTCCTGTATTTCTGAATTTCCCTGAACATTTTTGTGGTTCCTTCTCCGGTCGGTCATCTGAAGTAGTTTTTCAGTTACTCATAGTTTCTTCGCAGTTCCCTTCGTTGTACCCGTTATTAACCTTTTCAGAGATGTACTGCACTACCTACTGAGCTGTACATTATCGCATTACGGTATCTGTAGCCAGAGAGAACTATTTGTCGCTGGGTACACAAGTCTGATTTCGGAATCTCTGCGTGACCATGATGTAATCTAACCGAAATCTTCATGTATCTCCCGAACTTTTCCGAGCATACCTCCTCTTCTTATGATTCTTGAACAGAGTATTCAATATTACGACCTGAAATTTATTGCAAAACTCATTTAGTCTTTTCCTCTCATACCTACTATCTAGCCCATATTCATCGAAACTCTTTCTTCTACTCCTTCCCCTACAACCGCATTCCATTCCCCATGACCATTAAATTTTCGTCGGCCTTCACGTACTGAATTACCAGTTCAATATCTTTATAAACTTTCTCTCCCTCTCTTCTGAATTACCAGTTCAATATCTTTATAAACTTTCTTTCCCTCTCTTCTTATTCTGCTTGCGACGTTGGCATATATACCTGAACTATTGTTGTCACTGTTGGTTTGCTGTCGATTCTGATGAAAACAACCCTATCTCTGAACTATTGACAGTAACACACTCCCTGCCATACCTTCCTATTCATAACAAACCCTACTCACGTTCTACCATATTTTTGCTGCTGTTGATATTATGCTAGTATGACCAGAAAACCTTGTCTTTTTTCCATTTCACTACACTGATACCCACTATATCTAGATTGAAGCTTCGAGAGCTGTGGTAAAAAATTTGCTGTTATGAAGAGCGCGCCGCAGCGCGTTGTGTGGAGGAGTCGCCCTCCGTTTCTGGCGGTGGCGCCGCTGTGGCAGTCGCAACGTGTCTCCCTCTGGTGCGAAAGCGGAAAGGCTGCCTGTTCACGTGCATTTAAGGGGCGCTATCAGCTCTGTAGAGCTTTCCTCTCCACCCTGGCCAGGCTCTACAATGTAGTCCTGTCCACCAGCTACTACCCCGACCTGTGGAAAACCTCCCGTCTCCTGATGTTCCTTAAACCTGGCAAACCGCCGTCCGCCGTCTCCTCCTACCGTCCCATCAGCCTTACCTCGGTATTCAGCAAGGTCCTGGAATCTATCCTCACCCGCCGCATCCACCAGCATCTCCGCCAGCACCGCCTCCTTCCCGTTACCCAGTGTGGCTTTCGGCCGTCCTTCTCTTCCGACGACCTTCTCCTTCACCTCACTCATCTCCTTTCCGACCAGCTTAATTCCCGTCGCTCCGCAATCTTCCTCTCCCTGGACCTCGAACGTGCTTATGACCGCGTATGGCATTCCGGTCTGCTCTTCAAGCTCCAAACCTTCGCCCTTCCCATTAACTACGTCCGTCTGATCGGCTCCTTTCTCTCCCGCCGTCCTTCCTATGTCACCATCCATAACACAGATTCCTACACCTTTTTCCCCTCCGCCGGTCTGCCCCAAGGCTCCGTCCTCTCCCCCCTTCTGTACACGGCGGACATGCCGCCGCCGTCACCTCCCGTCCACCTTCTCCAGTTTGCCGATGACACCGCCTTCCTTGTCCTTGCCCCCACCCTGCAGCACTCCCAACACCTTCTCCAATCCCATCTTGACCGGTTCACCGCTTGGTGCAACCAGTGGTTGCTCAAGGTCAATCCCTCCAAAACCCAGGCGATCATTGTAGGCAAAACCACCCCTTTCTTCTGCCTCCTTGATTTCTATCTCACCATCTATGGCCGTCCTATCGCCCTCACTCCCACCCTTAAGTACCTTGGCGTCACCCTCGACCGTCGCCTCTCCTGGACTCCCCACCTCTGGACAATCCAAGCCAAGGCACGCTCCCAACTCAGTCTCCTAAAGCTCCTCTCCGGCCGTACGTGGGGTCTGGAACCCTCCAACATCCTCCACACCTATAAATCCCTCATCCGCCCTATCCTTTGTTATGCCCATCCGGCTTGGATCTCCACCCCCCCTACCTTTTATAAATCCCTCCAAATCCTTGAACGCCATGCTCCCACCTGCTCTCCATCTCTCCACCCTCCTTACCCTCTCCCAAGGTGGCTTCCGCCAGCTCCCTCTCCCTGATGATGCCCTCCTCCCCTCCATCTACCCCTCCTACCAACTCTGATCCTCCCTCCCTCCTCCTGTGTTTGCTCCTCTGGGCACCCTCCCTCCCTTCTCTCCCTCTTCCCTCCCTCCTCCATTTCTCCCCACTCCTCCCCTGGGCTTCCCCTCTCCTGTCCCTCTCCTCCTGCCCCCGTATCCTCAGCCATTGGCATCCTTGTTCTCCCCTCTCCCCCACCTCACCCCTGTTCCCCTCTTGGCAGGTCCCCGGACTCGCACACGCTAAGTGGACATTCGCGCGACATTCGCCATCAGTGTCTCGTGTGTGCCGTCATGTTTAGCGTTCAGTATTCACCGTCACACTCCATCGTTCACCAGTGCCATCGTCATCTTCAGTGTTTGTGCTTCGTGTCAACAGTTTGTAGTGTGGATTGTCACCGAGTGTGAACGGCTTCATGTTTTTTTATGTTCATGTGTCTACTGTTTTCTCCCGCCGTTTTTCCAAGTGATGTATCTTATCTGTTTATATCGTTGTTCTCTCTTCGGCTGAAGAGCGGCGTATTGTGCTGCTGCCAGCCTACCTGTTCCACAGGTTTTAAAATCACAATAAAGAAAAAAAAACTCTGTAGAGCAGAGTCGGTCAGTCGAGGCGAGTCTAGTCAGCCGGTGAGCCGGCTCAGTGTGGGGCAGTCAGCGTCTGTCTGTCGTCGCAGTGCTAGTATGTCTGTCGTTTGGATCAGACCTTAAAGCCAGAAAATGAGAGTCTTTCCACTCCGCCAGTAAGAGAACTCAGCTAGTGGTCGCCCGGTCGGGGCTGAGTTCCTGCATCTGAGTCTGTGCGTTAGGCTGCCAGTCTGCTCGAGTTGCTCGGGCAAAGGTCATTGGCAGTTGGATCGGTCGGTTGGTCGGTCGCGCACTGAGACACCAGACGACTCGTCCGCCTTGAGCGTCGGCGCATGTGAGGTCCCCACGTGAGTCCAGTGGGCAGCGCCGTATAGAAAGGGGTAGTGGCTTCGCGGCCGACACGACAGCAACAGGAGCGAAACCACGACATCGGGCTGGCCGGGGCGAGCTGCGACGCCGTGAGACGGGAGATCGGCGCTCCTTCCTGCGTCCGTTGAAGCGGCTGGCAGCGGACGGTTCGGGAGAGCGTTGGGGGTGCTGCGCCAGGTCTTCGCCAGCAGTAGCAGTTTGTTAGAAGTTAAGCGACTGGAGATATGTTGTTTCATTTACTTGTTAAATTCTACTTCTTTTCTTGGTGAGGTCACCAGCCGCTTTTTATTTAAATAGTCGCCGGCCGGAGTGGCCGTGTGGTTCTAGGCGCTACAAAAATGGCTCTGAGCACTACGGGACTCAACTGCTGTAGTCATAAGTCCCCTAGAACTTAGAACTACTTAAACCTAACTAACCTAAGGACAGCACACAACACCCAGCCATCACGAGGCAGAGAAAATCCCTGACCCCGCCGGGAATCGAACCCGGGAACCCGGGCGTGGGAAGCGAGAACGCTACCGCACGACCACGATATGCGGGCCCTAGGCGCTACAGTCTGGAACCGAGTGACCGCTACGGTCGCAGGTTCGAATCCTGCCTCGGGCACGGATGTGTGTGATGTCCTTGGGTTACTTAGCTTTAATTAGTTCTAAGTTCTAGGCGACTGATGACCTCAGAAGTTAAGTCGCATAGTGGTCATAGCCATTTGAACCATTTAAATAGTCATTTTTATAAAGTTGCTACCCTTCCACCGTAAGAGCCCTTTTAAAAACAAATTGCACTTTTGGTGGAAAATAAGTTCTTAGTGTGAGTGTTTGTTCCATTTCCATCCCTCTTACGGGGTGCATAGTTAATGTGTTTCTGTGAGTTGTTAAAAATTTTAGTTTAAAGTAATCTGGTGTGTTGCAGATTTGCAGCAGTGTAGTTTTTCAGAGGTTGTTGTGTGGGGTCGTGACTACGGCCGTGTTGAGAGGGAGCAGGCAAGCTTCTCAGCCCGAAGGCCTCTGAGTAATTGTAACTTGATATTTTGAGGGTGCTTTTCTGCTTATAATTTTAAAACTGTTTAGAAAAAGCCTTTAGGAATAAAATTCACATTTGTTAAATTGTAACTTGATATATCGAGGGTGCTTTTCTGCTTACAAATTTTAAATCTGATTTTGAAAAGGCTTTTACGAATAAAATTTCCATTGGTTGAAATTTAATTTGTTGCCATCAGTTACTCCTTAGCAACTACTTCCACGCTCACATAGTGTGTTAATGTTCTTGATTAATCGCTAGAAAATAAAGTAAATTCTTTAAGAAAAGATTTTGAAAGTAAATTTTAACGGTTCACCACGCTTTTCCCTTTTCAGATTTTCTAGCTTTCTTACCACGTTCAAACTTCTGACATTGCACTTCCCTACTCGGAGAATGTTACCCTTTCGTTGGTTATTTATTCTGTATCTCATTATCACCTCCCCCTTGGCAGCCCCCTACCAGGAATCTTAAGCGGGGGACTAGTTCGGAATATTTTGCCAATGGAGAAATTGTCATGACACTTTTTCAGCTGCGGGCGTCGTGTCCTGTGGATACATGTTACGTGTCTTTAACGCAAAGGTTTCCGAAGTGTCCCAGCTTGGGGCAGTTTCACAGTAAGTCAGTTACTGTGAACAACCACCTCTGGCCGTAATAACGGCCTTGATACGCCTGGGCATTGAGTCAAACAGAGCATGTACAGGTAAAGTTGCCCATGCAGCTTCAACACGATACCACAGTTCATCAAGAGTAGTGACTGGCGTATTGTGACGAGCCAGTTGCTCAGCCATCATTGACCAGATGTTTTCAATTGGTGAGAGATCTGGAGAATGTGCTGGCCAGGGCACCAGTCGAACATTTTCTGTATCCAGAAAGGCTCGTACAGGACCTGCAACATGCGGCCGTGCATTATCCTCCTGAAATGTAGGGTTTCGCAGGGATCGAATGAAGGGTAGAGCCACGGGTCGTAACACATCTGAAATGTAACTTCCACTGTTCAAAGTGCCGTCAATGCGAACAAGAGGTGACCCAGACGTGTAACTAATGGCACCCCATACCATCACGCCGGGTGATACGCCAGTATGGCGATGACGAATACACGCTTCCGATGTGCGTTCACCGCGATGTAGCCAAACACGGATGCGACCATCGGGATGCTGTAAACAGGACTTGGATTCATCCGAAAAAATGACGTTTTGCCATTCGTGCACCCAGGTTCGTGGTTGAGTACACCATCGGAGGCGCTCCTGACTGTGATGCAGCATGAAGGGTAACCGCAGCCATGGTCTCCGAGCTGATAGTCCATGGTGCTGCAAACACCGTCGAACTGTTCGTGCAGATGGTTGTCGTCTTGCAAACGTCCCCATCTGTTGACTCAGGGATCGAGACGTGGCTGCACGATCCGTTACAGCCATGCGGATAAGATGCCTGTCATCTCGACTGCTAATGATACGAGGCTGTTGGGATCCAGCACGGCGTTCCGTATTACCGTCCTGAACCCACCGTTTTCATATTCTGCTAACAATCGCTGGATCTCGACCATCGTGAGCAGCAATGTCACGATATGATAAACTGCAATCGCGATAGGCTACAATCCGACCTTTATCAAAGTCGGAAACACGATGGTACGCATTTCTCCTCCTTAGACGAGGCGTGACAACAACGTTTCACCAGGCAACGCCGGTCAACTGCTGTTTGTGTGTGAGAAATGGGTTGGTAACTTTCCTCATGTCAGCACGTTGTAGGTGTCGCCACCGGCGCCAACCTTGTGTGAATGCTCTGGAAAGCTAGTGACAGCATCTTCTTCCTGTCGGTAAAATTTCGCGTCTGTAGCACGTCATCTTCTTGGTGTAGCAATTTTAATGGCCAGTAGTTTAAAAAAAGTCCTTTTTGAAAATAAAGGACTGCCTTCTTTGACATCGCAAGTATATCTCTGCGTGAGACTATCTCCTGAATAAGTAGTCTTGCAAACGAAACAGACAGTCCTCTTAGACATCGGCAGTAGGCAGGAAATTACAGTCACATGTCATGAGCAGTACAAGGAGTTGCAGCATCAGCGTCCACTGCCGTATGCGCGGTGTTGCTGGGCGGCGAAGGCGGCGTGCAGTCCTGGCGGCGGCGCTGAGCTGGCGGTCTTCTGACTCTGCAGGCGGAGGCGGAACTGCCTGCTGCACGCCTGTGTGGCGGGTGACTGCCAGCCACCTACTGGTCTAGCGATGTGCGCTTGGACTGGCTGAGTCAAAGGGGGAGGCGGGTGCAGCTACAGGTGTCCTGTAGGTCAGGCGAAGTTTGGCTGACTTCGGTTGGGACTGTTGATATTTTAAAAATATCGGAAATCGACAATCGATATTTAAAAAATATGTATCGAAATACGGACGGTGAAAATATCGACGTACATGCCTATAAAAATATCGCCTGTACAATGTAAATACCGGGTGATCAAAAAGTCAGTATAAATTTGAAAACTGAATAAATCACGGAATAATGTAGATAGAGAGGTACAAACTGACACACATGCTTGGAATGTCGTGGGACTTTATTACAACCAAAAAAAAAAATACCAAAGTTCAAAAAATCTCCGACAGATTGGAATAGCAATAATTAGCGTAACAAAGTAAGACAAAGCAAAGATGATGTTCTTTTCAGGAAATGCTCAATATGTCCACCATCACTCCTCAACAATAGCTGTAGTCGAGGAATATTGTTGTGAACAGCACCGTAAAGCATGTGCGGAGTTATGGTGAGGCATTGGCGCCGGATGTTGTCTTTCAGCATCCCTAGAGGTCGGTCGATCACGATACACTTGCGGCTTCAGGTGACCCCAAAGCCAACAATCGCACGGACTGAGGTCTGGGGACCTGGGAGGCCAAGCATGACAAAAGTGGCGGCTGAGCACACGATCATCACCAAACGACGCGCGCAAGAGATCTTTCACGCGTCTAGCAATATGGGGTGGAGCGCCATCCTGCACAAACATCGTACGTTCCAGCAGGTGTTTATCAGCCAGGCTGGGGATGATGCGATTCTGTAACATGTCGGCGTACCTCTCACCCGTCACGGTAGCAGTTACAAAACCAGAACCACGCATTTCCTCGAAGAAAAAAGGCCCGATAACGGTATATGTGGTAAATCCAATCCATACCGTGACTTTCTCGTCGTGCAATGGAGTTTCCACGACAGTTCTAGGATTTTCGGTAGCCCAAATTTGCGGTCGTGGGCGTTGACAGACCCTCGAAGCGTGAAATGAGCTTCATCGGTCCACAGCACGTTACTCAACCAATCGTCTTCTTCCGCCATCTTTTGAAACGCCCACACCGCAAATGCCCTCCGCTTCACTAAATCGCCAGGTAACAGTTCATGATGGCGATGCATTTTGTACGGATAGCATCGGAGGGTACGCCTCAGTGCCAACCAATCAGTAGTGTATGGAATGCCTGTGCGACGTGCGACTGCACGAGCGCCGACTTCCCCGTGCATAGACGAACCCGCTACAGCCTCCATTTCTTCCTGAACTGCCTCAGCAGCATTACGCCATGTGTTCGGTCGATCACTACGGGGTATATCGTCTAAGCAACCCGTGGCTTCGAACATTGAAATCATTCTCGCTTCAGCTGCATTTGTCAATGGACCTTTACCCGTTCGAATCCCTTTCCTATGGCGATAGGATCGTAACGCTGAACTAGTACTTTCGCCATTCTGATAATACAGCTTCACTAAAAGCGCCTTTTCAGGTAACGTCAACATGCTGCGACTGCTGGTGCATCTGATTCTCTCTCTCATTACAGCTCCTTTTATACACGATTGTCATGCGCAGTGACTGACGTTTTGCTGTCCAGCTCCGTATGCAGGATATTTCTTGAACTTTGTTTTTTTTTTTTTTGGTTCTAATAAAACCCCATGCCATTCCAAGCATGTGTGTCAATTTTTACCTATCTACATTATTCCGTGGTTTATTAACTTTTCAAATTCATACTGTCTTTTTGATCACCTGGTATACTAGCGGTTTTAGAGCTGTATATTTGTGGATTGATTTATTATGAGATATTCTGTAGATGAACAAGCTAGCAGCCTGCCTATCCCCTTTAGAGCACTAACTGAAAGGAGAACAAAGCACGTTCGTGCTTCGCGATAGCCACTTTGTTAACACGGTAACTGCATTTAAGTGGCACAATAAAAGGTGTCCGATGGATCCGTCGTTCAGTTTCATCACGCATCGGATTTGTCGGAACACTTCATGTCGACTTCGTTGCTTTTTTTTTATTTTATTTCTACCAACTCCAGGGATCTAGTAGTTGTATCGTCAAAATCGCGTGGTTCACCTAGACGCTGCAGTTTCTGTTGGCATCGCCAAGCATTGATTACATTTCCCCTCACAAGTCTCCACCCACTGCAAAGACCAACCTTGTCATTTAGAGTTTTCTTCATCATTTTCAGAAACTGGTTTCGAGGAATACCAATGTGAAGAAATACCACACTAGTTGCGTTAAAAATTATTTTTTAACGCAAATGGTGCGCTATTTCTTCACATCGGAAGTCTTGTTATTCCATCCACACCGCCACCCCCAGCGCCATCCGTGTTCTTCTTTGTGTCATCTATACTTGCTTCATACAGTCAGAGAGAAAGACTCGACGTGATGAAAGCTCAAAAAGTAGTAAGCCTCTTTTACACAGTGAAAGAAGAATTCTATTCTACTACAACTTCAAGACAACAACTTCAAATATTTATCGAAAATTATGAAAAAATTGTAATATAAAATAAAAATATCGGCACTCAATATTGCCATTTTGATACGAATATGTCTGTGGGAAGAATACAACCGATTTATATCGATACTTTTAGGGAATGGCATCGATATGTTAATAATTTACCAACAGCTTAGTGTTCAGTGTGCGCGCCTGCGGAGGTGGAGTGACGGCCCGCACAGCAGTTGTACATTGCACGTTGGCGGCGTTGCAGGGGACGCCGGGAACACGTCGGTTTCCATGGCCTTCTACATACTTAGGACGTTGATCACTGCTGGTTCCTCTGCGTCTTGGGGGCAATTTCCCAATGCAAGGGCTAGAGAGTGTCCTGAATCTCTGTCCGCTCCTACCATCCTCTTTGACAACAAGGCCGTTGGGTGACTTCTTATGCTAAAAGTCTTTTGTCTCCGTTGCTGATGATTTTTATTCAAAATTTTAACAGTGGCGGTGTTCGACCAAGGTCGTTTTGGTTACTAAACAAAGTCACTACCCCTTTTTTGCACTCATTTTTGTTTGTTATTGTTCGTTCATTTGGTCAGGGTGGACGTCACATGATACCCGTTCAAGTTCATTGTTGAACCATTCACTAAGTTTTTTTATTACTGGGGTCCTCTCTTCCAACATGCTGAGCTACCATGCCGGTATTCCCTAGACCACGGTTGCACATATTTCTCATACAGAGTGTGTAAACGTTCTACTGTTTTCAGGGTACCGTGCCTTAATCGGTAAAAAGGGAACATTTGTGTAATCGCTTTGTTGTCCGTCTGTCCGTCATTTAAGACCTCTTTTTTTCAGGAACGGGAATAGGCCTCAAGTTGAAATTTATATCAAATATTAAGTTCTACAGTTGACGGAAGTGCCTACAGAAGAAAATGGTGTCGTTGTCCATCGGGCTATTGATGTTACAAAGATGTCGGTATTTTATGGGATACTGTAGCCACAACAGATGCAATGGAAGTGGTATCCTGCATCATTAACGGTACTACTTTCATTTAAAACATTACAAATACTGTACGGGTCATGAGTTTCTCCTGGCGTATACAATTTTCAAACAACTTACGGGAATTCAGCCAGGTAATATTTACAGCGACCGTCGATATTTCGGAGGGAGTACACCCCGCCATTTTAAAGCCACAAACTGCAACGAAAGGCGACGTAAAAGCGAACTTAAAACCTCGATTCTTGGAGTAATTCAGGAAAAGATAACACACAGCTGAACACTAGCACCTCCAAAGATGACCACAGCCAGAGGTATCGATAGTGAAAGACTGAGAACTAGAGGTGAGATAACATTGACTCTGTCCGTCTGTTTTTTCACAAGCGAGAGAGCAGAATTCCAAGTAGAGTTTAAACAAAAACCTTCTTCCCTGTTTACAAGGTTGCTCGCTAATTTAATCTCAACTGCCTCCTTAATAACACTGTCCCAATAGCTGGACGTGCATGCCAATATCTATGTGTTGTTGTATAACACAGGGTGACCAGTATCCAAGCAATGTTCGGCAATACCATATCCACTTGGCTGCTGTAATCGTGTGTGCCGTTTACGCTCAGTACATCGGTCCTCCACGGTCCTGATAGTCTGACCAATATAAGCCATCGTACAGCAACAGGGAACGCGATATACACCCGCCTTATACAAACCGAGATCATCCTTAACAGAGCCCAAAAGCACACTACTTTCATATGGAGGTCGGAAAACCCATTTCACATCGTATTTCCGTAAAATACGATCGATCTTGTTGGAAGTGCTTCCCGTGTAAGGCAAAAAGGCAGCAGACTTAGGAGTCGGTTCAGTATTATCATCAGTCATCCGATGCACAGTTGGGCGATAGCGGAACGCACATACAATCTGTCTTTCAATATGACCATTCTGACGAACTGTAGCTTCAAAATGGGCCAGCTCTCACTGTCGTAAATGAGATGTGCCTGGTTACCAAGGTAGCCCTTCACACTGAGACAGATGGTGACAACTATTAGCCTGTAAATACAAGTCAGTGTGAGTACGTTTCCTGTAGACTGCATGGTCCAATGATCCATCAACCTTCCTCTTGACGAAAACGTCAAGAAAGTGAAGGCAACCATCCTCTTCCGCATCCATCGTAAAACGAATGTTCGGGTACGTCGAGTTCAAATGGTTCAAATGGCTCTGAGCACTATGGGACTTAACAGCTGTGGTCATCAGCCCCCTAGAACTTAGAACTACTTAAACCTAACGAACCTAAGGACATCACACACATCCATGCCCGAGGAAGGATTCGAACCTGCGACCGTAGCAGTCGCGCGGTTCCGGACTGCGCGCCTAGAACCGCGAGACCACCGCGGCCGGCCGTCGAGTTCAGATTTTCTAAAAAGGCATTCATATTCTTCCTACCATGAGGCCAACCAACAAAAGTATCATCAACAGTCGGGTTACAAAACACGTTCCTCGAAGTCTTCCATAAACAAATTTGCAATCACAGGAGACAACGGGCTACCCACCTGTCTGCTCGTAATACTGGTCATTGAATAAAAAGTAAGTGGATGTCAACACATTTCGAAAGAGATTAGTTAATTCAACACCAAACGTAACCTCAATTAACCGCAACGAATCAGGGAGAGGAACACGAGTGAAGAGAGAGACCACATCAAAACTTACTAAAATATCAGACTCATTCAACCGCATTCGCTCTAATCACGTAAGAAATGAGCTGAGTTCCTGATATGATGTTCACACCGACCTGTATTACGAGCAGACAGGTGGAGTTGCGATGGGTAGTCCGTTGTCTCCTGTGATTGCAAATTTGTTTATCGAAGATTCCGAGGAATGTGCATTCGAGTCGGCGCCTTTGAAACCCGTATGTTTCTTCAGATATGTTGATGATATTTTTGTTGTTTGGCCTCATTGTAGGGAGAATACGAATGCCTTTTTAGAACATCTGAACTCGATCCACACGAGCATTCGTTTTACGATGTTGGTGGAAGAGGATGGTTGCCATCCTTTTCTTGACGTTTTGGTTAGGAGAAAGGTTGATGGATCAATGGGTCATGCAGTTTACTGGAAACGTACTCACACTGACTTGTATTTACAGGCTAATAGTTGTCACCAACTGGCTCAGCGTTAAGGGGTACTTCATACCTTGGTACACAGGGCACACGTCATTTACGACAGCTTGGCAGCTGCGCTGGCCCATTTTGAAGCTACATTTCGTCAGAATGGTGAAAGATAGATTGAACTTTCGTCGCACTATCGACCAACTGTGCATTGGGTGACTGATGATAATACTGAGCCGACACCTAAGTCTACTGCCTTTCTGCCTTACGCGGGAATCACTTTCAACAAAATCGGTCGTATTTTACGGTTTTCCGACCTCGATCTAAAATATCTCTGTTAAGGATGGTCTTGGTTTGCGTAAGGTGGGTGCATATCGCATTCCTTCTAGCTGTGGCGTGGCATACATTGGTCAGATTATCAGGACCGTGGAGAACCGACGTACTGAGCATTAAAGGCACACACGATTACAGCAACCAAGTAGATATGATATTGCCGAACATTGTTTGGATACTAGTCACCCTATGTTGTATAACAACACTGAGATATTGGCATGCACGTCCAGCTACTGGGGCAGTGTTATCAAGGAGGCAGTTGAGACTAAATTAGCCAGCAACCTTGTAAACAGTGATGGAGGTTTTTGTTTAAACTCTGCTTCGAATCCTGCTCTCTCGCTTGTGAAAAAACTGAGGGACAGAGTCAATGTAATCTCAGGTGCTAGTTCTTAATCTTTCAGTGTCGATACCTCTGACTTTAGTCATCTTTGGTGGCACTGGTGTTCAGTGCTTTTTAAAGGTTTTAAATCTGCGTGTACATCGCCTTCCATTGCAGTTTGTGCCTTGAAAATGGCGGGATGTACTCCTGCCGAAATATGGGCGGTCGCTGTAAATATTACCTGACTGAATTCCCGTAATTTATTTGAAAACTGTACAGACTGTAGGCAAAGATGGTCAGCGTGGTGGTCGATCGGCCTTAAGCTTATCAGCGCTAGCTGTCGAAGGCATCTTTTCCACAGTGAAAGGTGACTTCACTTCGACTGTATTTTCTCAGTATGAGAGTACTGGCGACCACGAAATACATAAAGGACCGGCCGGAGTGGCCGAGCGGTTCTAGGCGCTACAGTCTGGAGCCGCGCGACCGCTACGGTAGCAGGTTCGAATCCTGCCTCGGGCATGGATGTGTGTGATGTCCTTAGGTTAGTTAGGTTTAAGTAGTTCGAAGTTCTAGGGTACTGATGACCTCAGATGTTAGGTCCCATAGTGCTCAGAGCCATTTGAACCATATTTGAATACATAAAGTGAAGGAATTCTTCTGACTTAGAAGCGAAATAACACTCCGAAGATGCGGGAATATCTTCACTTCTGCTGTAATGTGGTTCTTAAGTTTGATGCTGAACTACTCAACATAATCAACTACTACTCAACATTACCAACTACAAGTGACTTAAAAACTGTGCACTATTCCTACCTACGCGAAGAATGCAGCAATATTTCAATCACATGACGTTCAATGAAATCAATTACTGATTTAATTAATGCTTTAGTTTTACGTGATCAGTGATATATTACTCTTGCTGTTTCAGACTAGAATCATGTGCAACATATTACAGTGTTTAACATACCTGGCCACTCCCATCTTCTTTCTGCCATGATGTTTTTTTCCTACAGTGCTTGGAACTACCACCTCAGGAATGCTGCAAACGAAATACAAGGTAAAGTAATAGTCAAATTTTGGTAAAGCAGTTTTGAGGATTCGAATGTTTATAAAAACTACTAGGTGACGAACCAGGCAATTCATTTTGCCAATTTATATTAGAAACAAAAGCTAAAAATGAACTGTATCTGCAGAGTAATATCGAGAAAATTGGAATTACATGTATTCGTGAAAACACATTTGAAATTATGAAACAGTCGTACAACTAACTACATAATGTACAAATGTGTAAGTAATCCAAATTAAGAAACATCTCATGCAAAATACAAATTCTCTGTGAGGTTTATTTAACTCAGAAATTGATTATAAATATCATGTGCCAGTTTTTTATGCACTTGAGTGTTTATGACGCTACATCTACTGGCCTTTGTGTTACACATTCAGAGACGTATGTGGGTATTGTCTGCAAAATGTGTCGCGAACAGAGTTAGTAGTAAAAAAGAGATAAATTAAAACCTCACGCACAATGCGGCAGTTTTCAGGTATCTCAGAGTTTATGACGTCATATCTACTGAACTACGAGGACTATTCGGCAAGTAAGGTGCGGCCTGTTTGCGAAATGGAAACCACAGTGAAAATAACTGATTTTTCAACTGTTAGTTACACCTTCCATCTACTCCTCTACATAGTCACCGCTCCGACTAAAACATCTGTCGTAACGTAGTACCAACTTTCGAACACCCTCTCATAGATGGCGGCCTCCTGTGCTTTCTGACACTTCCCTGCGCCTGTCTGCAGCCCATTCTCTGTGGCACAATGATGTCTTCATAGCCAGCTGTTCACCTAAGCGGAAATGATCATCAGAGGGAGCCAAGTCCGCGCTGTATGGTGGGTGATCAAACACTTCCCATCGGAAACGCTGCAAGAGCGTGCTCATTGCCCCTGCAGTACGCGGCCGAGACCTGTCACGAGGAAGGAAATGTGTGACAGTTACGTTATGTGGGGTTGCATGAAATCAGGCGAAATCTCTCTGCAGGCCCTCATACTTGGCGGAAGATTTAATTTCTTATGCATCTTTATGGGCTCAGTGGTCGCTCAGAAGTGGAAAGAGGGACGTGATGCGATCTACAGGCATACTAGAGACACTGCCCAACACATCTGTGCAAAGCGTTATTGGCTTTTTACTGTGGTTTCCATTTCGCGCCCGATCGGACGTTACTTTCCGAATAGCCCTCGTACACTATGTGATCAAACGTATCCCGACACCCCAAAAAATATACGTTTTTCATATTAGGTGCACTGTGCTGCCACCTACTGCCAGGTACTCCATATCAGCGACTTCAGTAGTCATTAGACGTCATGAGAGAGCATAATGGAGCGTCCGCAGAACTCACCAACTTCGGATGTGGTCAGGTGATTGGGTGTCACTTGTGTCATACGTCTGTACCCGAGATTTCCACACTCCTAAAAATCCTTATGTTCACTGTTTCCGATGTGATAGTGAAGTGGAAACGTGAAGGAACGCGTACAGCGCAAAAGCGTACAGGCCGATCTCATCTGTTTACTGACAGAGATTGCCGAAAGTTGAAGAGAGTCGGAACGTGTAATAGGCACACAACTATCCGAACCGTCACACAGAAATTCCAAATTGCATCGGATCCACTGCAAGTACTATGACAATTAGGCGGGAGGTGAGACACTTTGGATTTCACGGTCGAGCGGCTGCTCATATGCCACACATCACGCCGGTAAATGCCAAACGACGCCTCACTTGGTGTAAGTGCCGTAAACATTGGACGACTGAACAGTGGAGAAACATTGTGTGGAGTGACGAATCGCGCTACACAATGTAGCGTTCCGCTGGCAGGGTGTGGGTATGGCGAATGCCTGGTGAACGTCATCTGCCAGTGTGTGTAGTGCCAACAGTAAAATTCAGAGGCGGTGTTATGGTGTGGTAGCATTTCTCATGGAGGGAGCTTACAACCCTTGTTGTTTTACGTGGCACTATTACAGCAAAGGCCTACATGGATGTTTCAAGCATATTCTTGCATCCCATAGCTGAAGAGCAATTCGGAGATGGCGATTGCATCTTTGAACACGATAGAGCAACTGTTCATAATGCGCGGCCTGTGGCAAAGTGGTTACACGACAATAACATCCCTGTAATGGACTGTCTTGCACAGGCAGAGTCATGAACTGAATCCTTTTGCATGTTATGGAACGCCGACTTCGTGCCAGGGCTCACCGACCGACTTCGATACCTGTCCTCAGTGCAGCACTCCGTGAAGAATGGGCTGCCATTCCGCAAGAAATCTTCCAGCACCTGATTGAACGCATGCCTGCGAGAGTGGAAGCTGTCATCATGGTTAAGGGTGAGCCAACACCATATTGAATTCCAGCATTACCGATGGAAGGCGCCACGAACTCGTAAGTCATTTTCAGCCAGGTGTCCGGATACTTTTGATGACATAGTGTAGATCGCTTTAGTTTCCTGTCTCATGACTGACCCACCATCTCCTCTGCTGACAGTTGCTGCCCGCCTGTTTTCTTTGTACCACGTAAGCAGCCAGCCTCACATGATGTACTGTACCACGCATGGACTGCTTTGCCTGCTGGAGGTCTTGGCTGACGTCAGCTACGAAACTGTCGCAGAACTGTCGCAATTGTCTCACAAGTAGCGAATTCAAGGACACAACACGCATGCATTGCTTCATTATAAACATCTTCTGACACGACTGCCTCCTAGGGGTACCTTTTGTAGTGATGCCACGGCGCGTATTACGAGTCGAAACTTGGTCAGCTTCTCTACCCACCGACGTACACTGGTTCGAGTAAGGCATGAGAACTCTGCGAGAGATGCCTGCTTGAAAATAAATGCAGGTGCTAGCCGAGCCCGTAGGCGACGACCGGCGCCTCTCAGATGTCCTCAGTACGTTGCAAGTGTCAGTTTTGGTCAGAACAGTACTAATCATGTAATTCAAAAAGGCTCGATGGGACAGGTAGAGCCGTTGGATGTATACGACTTTGGATGTTATAAGAAGATTTGTAGATGTAGTTCTGCTGAATAACTACGATGACGTTCTCCACTTGAGAAGCAATATAACCAAGCTGCAATCACTAGTGTGTAATCAATTTTCTTTGCGAAGGTTTTCTAATGCACTGCATTTTGTTTAATATTGCGTTCTTTATCAATGAATTATGTGAGAACCTTTCGCGTTACATGCACGGGGTAAAAAAAAAGTAACGTTTTAAGAATTTCTTTACAGATTATTACTATTGTACTGGTTTTACATCGTAATGATGAGTTACGTACTATGTTCAGTCAATAAAACACATGCATGTGAAACTGTAAATTTAAAAAAATTGAATGTAAAACGTAAAATATCGATTTAAAACATAAAACAAATAATTAGAATAATTATGAAATGTGAGGTATGTGAACAAGGTATGAAATTTCCTGAGAGATTAAAACTGTGTACCATACCGACACTCGAACTCGGGAGCTTTGCGTGTCTCGGTCCGGCACACAGTTTTAATCTGTCACGAAGTTTCATATCAGCGCACACTCTGCTGCGGAGTGAAAATCTCATTGTGAAGAAGGTATGTTGAAAATACGCTGACAGCACACTGTCCACAGCTTATTTTTCAAAAACCAGATTTATTACACGTGGGTGGATGTGGCATGAAATCTTTTTTTTTAAGTTTTCTTGTAACAAAAGTTTTTACTTTTCAAAATTAATGAAAAGTGATGGGGTATTTTGCAAAATTTCAAATTATTATAAAAGTTTATTACTATAGACCGTTACGGTGCTCGCTTATTTCCAAGTCCGTATCGATCTTAGTGCTGAGTTTTCACTCAGACGGCGCTTTGGCGTGAGGCGGTTGTTTCCGTGTGTGATCGCTGGCCGGAGCTTAGATGGAGCCGTGTCAGGAGAAAAGGGGTGGCTGCCTTGGCGTGGAGACAGTTCGGCTCGGCTGGGGTTGTTTGCATCTGGACGCCGAGTGGGGCCTGATGGGAAGACAGGACCGTCATTTTACGGTTAATAGTGTGGACAGCGGCGTGGTGCGCCGTTTAACTTGATTCGCAAGGGGAGCAAAATCTCGCCTGTTGTAGTTTGTCGAGCCAAAGCTTGAAATACCTTCTACGTGCGGCGGGATGTCATTTCGTCCTCCTGTCTCTCCGTCGCTGGGATTGCTATCCTCGTTTACCGTCCCACGGATGTATATCGATGTGGTGCGCTGCTCTCCGTACTCTACTAGACGCTGGTGATGGAAGTGCGTCGTTCAGCGGCCCGTTAGTATGGCTGCTTTATGTCTGATCTTCAAGTGCACAGTCCTTAGAGTTTGACTTGCCCAATTACGTTGGAGTTTATTTTGTGTTGTGGTGCTTCCGCTTTCCGTTAACGAAGGTTAAGCTTGATTCGGCACTCCGTGCGACGCTTGGCACCTCAGCAGGCGGGTCGGAGCCACCTTCGCGACTAAACGGAAGCCTTTGGACTGAGAGGTCGCACAGATGACAAAATGGTAGATATCGAAATAGACGACAGAGGGATAGAGAAACAATTAAAATCGCTCAAAAGAGGAAAGGCCTGTGGACCTGATGGGATACCAGTTCAATTTTACACAGAGTACGCGAAGGAACTTGCCCCCCTTCTTGCAGCGGTGTACCGTAGGTCTCTAGAAGAGCGTAGCGTTCCAAAGGATTGGAAAAGGGCACAGGTCATCCCCGTTTTCAAGAAGGGACGTCGAGCAGATGTGCAGAACTATAGACCTATATCTCTAACGTCGATCAGTTGTAGAATTTTGGAACACGTATTGTGTTTGAGTATAATGACTTTTCTGGAGACTAGAAATCTACCCTGTAGGAACCAGCATGGGTTTCGAAAAAGACGGTCATGTGAAACTCATCTCGCGCTTTGGTTTACTGCCTGGTGGTTCTGGTAGTACGCCGGGTCGCTGTGGTTGTGTTGCATTTTGTATGGGGCTGTGTGCTCGGAGCCGTGGAGTACCACTTGTGTGAACTGCTTCACTGGGGAGTACTGATCGGGCCATTCTTGGTCCTCTGCTATATGAAATGATTTTATTATTATTTTAAAGTAACATTATCACTTAAATGATTTAATTCTTGTTGCGTTAATTGCAACTTGGGTACTGAGAAATGTAGTAGTGTAATTACGGAAGATTTAATAGTGGCACATGCCGCTTTACCTGTTTCGTAATCTGTTAATTACTGAAAGACCTTAAGCTCATAGTCATATGGTGTGATTTTCTTAAATTATTGGACTTTTATGTTTTTTTTTTTTCAATTTGCTGATCACTGGTGTACTGTTCCAAGTATTAGAATGTTTCAGGTAGCTGTTACTCGGGTGGGACGCGCGGAACCGAAACGGAGAGAGTAGTTGCGTGCCTTACGTGTCCGTTGTTGGCGCGGCCTGGTGTCCGTTGTTTGTTTGGTGCACCTGAGTTAAGTGTTGTGTTGCCTCCTCCCTTGCGACCCCGTCGTGTTCTTCTCATAAACATTTCCTTCAAGAAATTTTAGTTAATTTTATGCTAGTATTATTTTAATTTCTTACACTGGTAAAATTGTGCGGCCTTCATTATGCACAGTGTTTGTCATAGCGGAGTTGATGTGCCATTGTAATTTCTTAAACTCGATTTTGTGTGCCCTTCGTGATACATATTGTTTGTTATAATAGATTTGAGTATGGCAATTATAGCACTGAAAGACCTGAGTCGAAACAAGGGCCTCGGAGTAGACAACATTCCATTAGAACTACTGACGGCCTTGGGAGAGCCAGTACGGACAAAACTCTACCATCTGGTGAGCAATATGTATGAGACAGGCGAAATACCCTCAGACTTCAAGAAGAATATAATAATTCCAATCCCTAAGAATGCAGGTGTTGACAGATGTGAAAATTACCGAACAATCAGTTTAATAAGCCACAGCTGCAAAATACTAACGCGAATTCTTTACAGACGAATGGAAAAACTAGTAGAAGCCAACCTTGGGGAAGATCAGTTTGGATTCCGTAGAAATATTGGGACGTGTGAGGCAATAGTGACCTTACGACTTATATTAGAAGAAAGATTAAGGAAAGGCAAACCTACGTTTCTAGCTTTTGTAGACTTAGAGAAAGCTTTTGACAATGTTGACTGGAATCTCTCTTTCAAATTCTAAAGGTGGGAGGGGTAAAATACAGAGAGCGAAAGGCTATTTACAATTTGTACAGAAACGAGATGGCAGTTATAAGAGTCGAGGGACATGAAAGGGAAGCAGCGATTGGGAACGGAGTGAGACGGGGTTGTAGCCTGTCCCCGATGTTATTCAATCTGTATATTGAGCAAGCAGTAGAGGAAACAAAAGAAAAATTCGGAGTAGGTATTAAAATCCATGGAGAAGAAATAAAAACCTGGAGGTTCGGCGATGACATTGTAATTCTGTCAAAGACAGCAAACGACTTGGAAGAGCAGTTGAATGGAATGGACAGTGTCTTGAAAGGAGGATATAAGATGAACATCAACAAAAGCAAAACGAGGATAATTGAATGCAGTCAAATGAAGTCGGGTGATGCTGAGGGAATTAGTTTAGGAAATGAGACACTTAAAGTAGTAAAGGGATTTTGCTATTTGGGGAGCAAAATAACTGATGATGGTCGAAGTAGGGAGGATATAAAATGTAGACTGGCAATGTCAAGAAAAGCGTTTCTGAAGACGAGAAATTTGTTAACATCGAGTATAGATTTAAGTGTCAGGAAGTCGTTTCTGAAAGTATTTTTATGGAGTGTAGCCATGTATGGAAGTGAAACATGGACGATAAATAGTTTGGACAAGAAGAGAATAGAAGCTTTCGAAATGTGGTGCTACAGAAGAATGCTGAAAATTAGATGGGTAGATCACGTAACTAATGAGGAGGTGTGATGTTTAAAGCTTTCCCGGCGTACTGATTGTTCCATAAAAACACAGGAGAACTGCCGGATATCAGGCAGTTCTCCCGTGTTTTTATGGAACAATGAGGAGGTATTGAACAGAATTGGCGAGAAGAGGAGCTTGTGGCACAACTTGACTAGAAGAAGGGATCGGTTGGTAGGACATGTTCTGAGGCATCGAGGGATCACAAATTTAGTATTGGAGGGCAGCGTGGAGGGTAAAAATCGTAGAGGGAGACCAAGACATGAGTAGACTAAGCAGATTCAGAAGGACGTAGGTTGCACTAAGTACTGGGAGATGAAGAAGCTTGCACAGGATAGAGTAGCATGGAGAGCTGCATCAAAGCAGTCTCTGGACTGAAGACCGCAACAACAACACACGGCAATTATAATGTCTCATACATCATTATGTGCGTTTGTAATGGTACTGATGGTGATGATGGTGATTTCTGTTTTTGGCCCCTTCATGCCTCCTTTCTTGTCCCTATTAGTACGCTATCCTTGTACTTGTGTTGGTAAGCCACAACAAGAGTTTTTGTATAAAACACATTTTATATATCGTGATTTCCAAGATACTCGCACTAAACGTAATGTGCCAAATTATCTTTGTGGGTGTGTGTTATGCCTAAAAAGTGACATTGGGAAAAACAAAAAAACAAAAAACCACATATTGCCTTATTTTGCCCCTCTACAGATCCGACAGGTTTATCTACAGGCGGGGATGCCCCCTCGTGGGGTAAGCGTGTCACGTGACTGCACCCACCTGCCGGCCGGCTGCTCGTACTGGTAGGGGAAGGCGGCGCCGCCCCTGGCGCCCCCCACCACCACCGCCTGCGTCCCCGACGCGTCCTCCTCGAAGCGCACCGGCTTGCCGCTCACCTTGGACTCGCCCCACACCGCCGGGAAGTCGCCCTCCTCCTGCTGCTGCTGCTGCTGCTGCTCGAGCCCTGCAAACTCTGAACCCACAGGCATTCTCTGCTTCCTGAAAACTCACACCGCTGTCAGACTGAAGTAGGTCGTACACTGAACTCAATCAAATCTACATAACAGTGCCGGCACTCTTTTAAAATTCTTTGCTCTAATAACGCAATACTAAAGATACTAGTTTATAAAGTATAACTTAAGAAGGAAATCGAATAGCAGCTAGATGACGATCAGTTTGGCTTTCGGTGAGGTGGAGGCATCAGAGAGGGAATTCTGACTCTGCAGTTGATAACTGAAGCGAGAGTTAAGAAAAAAAATCAGTAAACGTACATTGCATTTGACGGTATAGACAATATAAAACCGTAATTTTACTCATGGCTGTAATTTTAAGCAACTGTAGCATTTATTTTTCAGAATAAAATTCAGTCGTCAGTTTCAAATATACCGGGTGATTAAAAAGTCAGTATAAATTTGAAAACTTAATAAACCACGGAATAATGTAGATAGAGAGGTAAAAATTGACACACATGCTTGGAATGACATGGGGTTTTATTAGAACCATCCCATATTGCTAGACGCGTGAAAGATCTCTTGCGCGCGTCGTTTGGTGATGACCGTGTGCTCAGCCGCCACTTTCGTCATGCTTGGCCTCCCAGGTCCCCAGACCTCAGTCCGTGCGATTATTGGCTTTGGGGTTACCTGAAGTCGCAAGTGTATCGTGATCGACCGACATCTCTAGGGATGCTGAAAGACGACATCCGACGCCAATGCCTCACCATAACTCCGGAAATGCTTTACAGTGCTGTTCACAACATTATTCCTCGACTGTTGAGGAATGATGGTGGACATATTGAGCATCTCCTGTAAAGAACATCGTATTTGCTTTGTCTTACTTTGTTGTGGCAGTTATTGCTATTATGATCAGATGAAGTGCCATCTGTCGGACATTTTTTGAACTTTTGTATTTTTTTGGTTCTAATAAAACCC
Organism: Schistocerca americana; assembly: GCF_021461395.2. Classification (NCBI taxonomy): domain Eukaryota; kingdom Metazoa; phylum Arthropoda; class Insecta; order Orthoptera; family Acrididae; genus Schistocerca; species Schistocerca americana. The sequence goes on along the minus strand of NC_060127.1, from coordinate 209,011,734 downwards.
CATGTCATTCCCAGCATGTGGATCAATTTGTACCTCTCTAGCTACATTATTCCGTGATTTATTCAGTTTTCAAATTTATACTGACTTTTTGATCACCCAGTATTTTTATTATGCTTTACCGTTTTCGACAAATTAATTTTGTTATCTTCAGAAGCTTAGCATTGTTTTAGATGTCGGAATCTTCTTGACAGTAGCATAATGCCGTAGTATGTTCACGAAAATATATATATATATATATATATATATATATATATTGCATGTCATTATTTTAAATACACATTATGCTTGTACGAGGGGTTGGAAGTTTAATAGTGGCAACTATTTATTTACAGCTCGTACGAAATAGATACGTGTTTCAAAGTTTTTATGACCTTCAAAGTAGTCACCAGCATTGTGTATAGGCCGTTGCCAGAGATGTGGAAGCTGTAGGATACTCTTAGCAGTGCCAGTTGTGTTGACAGTTCGAGCGGCGTGGTCTATTGCCCGACGAATTTGTAGCAGTTCTGAAGCGAATGCCTTGTAGTGTTTCCTTCAGTTTAGAAATCGAGTTGAACTCACGAGGGCTTAAGTCAGGGGAGTGCAGTAGATGGTATAGCACTTAGCAGCCCCATCAGTCAAACAAATCAGCTGTGGCTAAGCCATGTCTCCGCAATATCCTTTGTTTCAGGAGTGCTAGTTCTGCAAGGTTCGCAGGAGAGCTTCTGTAAAGTTTGGAAGGTAGGAGACGAGGTACTGGCAGAACTAAAGCTGTGAGTACCGGGCGTGAGTCGTGCTTCGGTAGCTCAGTTGGTAGAGCACTTGCCCGCGAAAGGCAAATGTCCCGAGTTCGAGTCTCGGTCGGGCACACAGTTTTAATCTGCCAGGAAGTTTCATATCAGCGCACACTCAGCTGCAGAGTGAAAATCTCATTTTGGAAATCAGTAATAGCTAACACTGTACGTGCTTGAGCACTGTCCTGCAAAATAATGGTCAGGTCCTGCAGAAAGTGTCATCACTTCTGTCTCTAAGCTAGTCGTAGGTTGTATTCCAAAAATGAACAGCAGAGAGAGCGAATTTTATTCTAAAAGGCAATATAAAATCGCGTAAGATATTCGAAATTTCGAGGAAATATAAGAAAAAGAGGATAATATTTAATATGTACGAGAACCAAGAAGGAACAACAACATTGGAAGAACAAAAGAGTGAAGTGTTCACATTGAAAGGTGTAAGGCAGTAACGCAGGCTTGTGCTCCTACGCCGCGCGGTCTAGGGCGTATTGTCACGCTCCGCTCTGGTCCCCCCGTCACAGGTTCGAGTCCTTCCTTGGGCACGGGTGTGTGCGTTGTCCATAGCGTTAGTTAAAGTAGTGTGTAAGCTTACCGACCGATGACCTCAGCAGTTTGGTCTCATATCTTACCACAAAAAAAAAAGAAAAAATCTGCTCCTACTGTTCGATCTACAAATGAAGAGGCAACGACGGAAGTAAAATTTTTAGAATGGGATGAAAATTGAGGGTGAAACTACTATCTCCAATGAATGTTGTTGTTGTAGTCTTCAGTCCTGAAACTGGTTTGATGCAGCTCTCCATGCTACTCCATCCTGTGCAAGCTTCTTCATCTCCCAGTACTTACTGCAACTTACATCCTTCTGAATCTGCTTAGTGTATTCATCTCTTGGTCTCCCTCTACGATTTTTACCCTCCACTCTGCCCTCCAATGCTAAATTTGTTATCCCCTGATGCCTCAGAACATGTACTACCAACCGGTTCCTTCTTCTTGTCAAGTTGTGCCACAAACTCCTCCTCTTCCCAATTCTATTCAATACCTCCTCATTAGTTATGTGATCTACTCATCTAATCTTCAGCATTCTTCTGTAGCACCACATTTCGAAAGCTTCTATTCTCTTCTTGTCTAAACTATGAAAGCGAAGGAGAATTAAAACTGATCCGTGGCGCCATTGAGCTAGTAGACTGTTCCGTCTGGCGCCAATGGTCCAGGAGTAGTATCGACTGTCCCTCTTGCGGCCCCATTGCCAATATCTGTGAGGAAGAGTTCGTATCTGTGGGTTGTGTCCTCAGAAGGTCTTTGCTTGCCGATGTATGTACGGGTTCGCTGACGCGAGAGGAGGAGCCACGATGTTTGGGGATTGGCGGTAGCGTCGCGATAAGAGGTGGTCAAGAAGGCTAGGAGAGTATTCTTACTAGAAAGAGCAGATAGCAGTTGTTAGCACCCCACTTAGTAAATTAATCGACATTTACTTCCGGTGTGATGGACGTGGAAGAATTATGGGCAAATCTTACACATTGTAAATCACACATTGGACAAGTATGTGCCGAAGAAGCGGGTTACGGACGGAAAAGACCCACCGGTGTTTAACAGCGCAATTCGGAGAATGCTCAGGAAGCAAAGACAGCTGCACTCGCGGTACAAGAAAGATCGGGAGAATGAGGACAGGTAAAAGTTAGTAGAGATTCGTGCTGCTGTAAAAAGAGCGATGCGCGAAGCATTCAACCACTACCACCGACATACCTTAGCAAAAGATCTTGCTGAAAACCCAAGGAAATTCTGGTCTTACATAAAATCGGTAAGCGGGTCGAAGGCTTCCATCCAGTCACTCACTGATGACTCTGGCCTGGCAACGGAAGACAGCAAAACGAAGGCCGAAATTTTAAATTTAGCATTTGAGAAATCTTTCACGCAGGAGGATCGTACAAACATACCGCCGTTTGGGTCTCGTACAGATTTCCGTTTGGAGGACATAGTGATAGACATCCCTGGGGTTGTGAAGCAGCTGAATGGGTTGAAAATAAATAAATAGCCAGGTCCTGATGGGATTCCAATTCGGTTTTACAGAGAGTACTCTACTGCATTGGCTCCTTACTTATCTTGGCATTTATCGCGAATCTCTTGCCCAACGTAAAGTCCCGAGCGACTGGAAAAAAGCGCAGGTGACGCATGTATATAAGAAGGGTAGAAGGACGGATCCTCAAAATTACAGACCAATATCCTTAACATCGGTTTGTTGCAGGATTCTCGAACATATTCTCAGTTCGAATATAATGAATTTCCTTGAGACAGAGAAGTTACTGTCCATGCATTAGCACGGCTTTAGAAGGCATCGCTCCAGCGAAACGCAACTCGCCCTTTTTTCACATGATATCTTGCGAACCATGGATGAAGGGTATCAGACGGATGCCATATTCCTAGACTTCCGGAAAGCGTTTGACTCGGTGCCCCACTGCAGACTCCTAACTAAGGTACGAGCATATGGGATTGATTCCCAAGTACGTGAGTGGCTCGAAGACTTCTTAAGTAATAGAACCCAGTACGTTGTCCTCGATGGTGACTGTTCATCGGAGGTGAGGGTATCATCTGGAGTACCCCAGTGTGGCAGGTCCGCTGTTGTTTTCTATCTACATAAATGATCTTTTGGATAGGGTGGATAGCAATGTGCGGGTATTTGCTGATGATGCTGTGGTGTACGGGAAGGTGTTGTCGTTGAGTGACTGTAGGAGGATACAAGATGACTTGGACAGGATTTGTGATTGGTGTAAAGAATGGCAGCTAACTCTAAATATAGATAAATGTAAATTAATGCAGATGAATAGGAAAAAGAATCCCGTAATGTTTGAATACTCCATTAGTAGGGTAGCGCTTGACACAGTCACGTCGATTAAATATTTGGGCGTAACATTGCAGAGCGATATGAAGTGGGACATGCATGTGATGGCAGTTGTGGGGAAGGCGGATAGTCGTCTTCGGTTCGCTGGTAGAATTTTGGGAAGATGTGGTTCAATTGTAAGGGAGACCGCTTATAAAACACTAATGCGACCTATTCTTGAGTACTGCTCGAGCGTTTGGGATCCCTATCAGGTCGGATTGATGGAGGACATAGAAGCAATTCAGAGGCGGGCTGCTAGATTTGTTACTGGTTGGTTTGATCATTACGCGAGTGTTACGGAAATGCTTCAGGAACTGGGGTCGGAGTCTCTGAAGGAAACGAGGCGTTCTTTTCGTGAATCGCTACTGAGGAAATTTAGAGAACCAGCATTTGAGGCTGACTGCAGTACAATTTTACTGCCGCCAACTTACATTTCGCGGAAAGACCACAAAGATAAGAGAGATTAGGGCTCGTACAGAGGCTTATAGGCAGTCATTCTTCTCTCGTTCAGTTTGGCAGTGGAACAGGGAGAGAAGATGGTAGTTGTGGTATGAGGTACCCTCCGCCACGCACCGTATGGTGGATGGCGGAGTATGTATGTAGATGTAGATGTAGATGGTCACGAGGTCCGATCGGCCGAGGCCACGAGCTGCACATGGGGGGCCTGGGCAGAGTGAAGATGCCGGAGTACGTCACCGGCGTCAGCGTCCACTACAAGCCGCAGATGGACATCCCGTGGGCTGGCTGGCGACATCCGTGTCGGACGACCGCTCGTGGCCCGGCTGCCCACTTCCACCCCCGCGACGCACCGTGCATCCATGGAGCTGCTTGCTGATAAAGGGGAGTGACGTTCTGTAATCCTCGCCGTGTTCGGTGTCGTTGTCTACCCGACCTCCTAATTGTTTTCTGCTTTGTACTCGACCCCCAGAGTTTTACTCTGGCGGCTCTTTGGTCCTAAATATAGGCCGTAGTACTGTACTAGACCCTAGGTGTCGTTTGAAAATTTGTCCCTCTATTACATTGCCTTTCCTTTCTGGTTTGTACCCGATCATTAATGTTCTAATTAATCAGCTCTTCGTCGTAAATATTGTCGGAACAATTGTACCAAGGCACAGATTGCAGTTGAACAAACAGGGGTCTTGGGGTTAGATTTAGATGTTAACCGGTTCAATTCCTTGACTGTAACTGCATTAGTTATTTTTTTAAGGGGGTAGGACGTCACACGTGCCGACTTGGAGAAGGAGAGGCACCACAGGACATTTTAATTTGCACTGTCGATACTTTTACAAATAAATTCATAAAACTTTGTCAGCATGACCAGGAAGGATTCAGGATTCACACTCATAGCAGTGGAAGCTCAAAAACACGAAAAAATAATATTTTTTAAATGTGAAATTTCATGATTTTTTCCACTTACTGTTGGCTGCCTTTGTTGCTATAGGTACAATTTTCTTCCTAAGTAAGAGAGATTCTTCGCTGAATTTTGCACAGCTTACAAACCATACTTACAGGTGTATGAAATCTAGAATTTATTTAATCTATGGAGAAATTAATGGGCTGTTACATTTTAAACTTCGTGTTTAGAGAAAACTCGAATTTTATAGTTGATTATCTCAATTTTTACCACAGTTTTTAACAGATTCGGGAATTCTAGAGTTTCATACACCTCTAAGTATGGTTTGTATGCTGTGCAAAATTCATCGAAGAAACTCTCTTACTTATGAAGAAAAGTGTAGCTACAGCAACAAATGCAGCCAATACCAAGTGAAAAAATGATAAAATTTAACATGTAAAAAAAATTGTTTTCTTATGTCTTTGAACTTCCTCTGCTATAACTGTGAATCCTGAATCCTTCCTGGTCATGCTGACAAAATTTTATGAATTTATAAAAGTATAGACAGTGCAAATTAAAATGTCCTGTGGTGCCTCTTCTGCTCCAAGTCGGCCCGTTTCACGACCTACCCCCCTTAATCTAAGCAACCTGTTTTACTAAGCTGTGCCTTGCTGTCTTTGAAGGACCAGGTCATTATTGGTGAATTTTTAACTGGATCTTGGGTTCCGCCGAGTGAGTTATCGTATAATAAGTGTTCATACGTAATGTTTTTAAAGCGTTCCTTCAGAATGGCCCTCATAACTAACAAATGGCTCTGAGCACTGTGGGACTTAACTTCTGAGGTCATCAGTCCCCTAGAACTTAGAACTACTTAAACCTAACTAACCTAAGGACAACACACACATCCATGCCCGAGGCAGAATTCGAACCTGCCACCGTAGCGGCCGCGCGCTTCCAGACTGTAGCGCCTAGAACCCCGGGCGGCGTAACTAACAAGCAGTGTAACTTTTTAAGTATTAACAGCCAACAGCCAACTGTCACCCGGGCTTTAGGCAGAATGTCAGAAGGGACAGGTTGCGGGTTCGGATCCACTCGCACCTTGGTTGCTGATTGAAATTAAGAGGTTACTTGCTTTGAAGCAAACCTTACCGTAGTCATAATTGTTTCCTAATATGTTTAACCTGTAAGCACAGGTGCGCATCTTAACCCCTAGCTTTACGACACACAGTTTACTAATTAAAAATTACGTCATGTGACTGAGTAATTGGAACATTCTTGTCATGAATATTGCTCACAGAGCTTTCACGTTTTGCAGAAGAGCATTTAATAAGAGAGACTGGGTCCAGCGCGGTAGTAAACATCGCGTTTCACCCGATAGCGGGCGGGCTATAATAAATCGCAGTTAAATGAGAGAGAAAATCTGAGCACATCTGCGATCTGAGTGAAAGGAGACGCATCCAATGACACAATAATTTCAGTATATTTAAACAGAAGTTAATATTTTACAGTGCATAATTACATTTAAAAACTTTTAAACGCTTATTGCAATTTCAGATGATATAACTATCATTCCAGAAAGCTATGTATCTCTATCTATTTTATTTATGGATTTATTGTGTTGTATCTGTTTCTTTATGCAAATGTTTGTCAGAACATCATATCCTACACAATAGCACGACAACTGAATGCAGTATGAACTTGGCACACCTCTATAGTCATTTAACGAATATGTTACTATTTTTGTCAGTAACTTTATTTAAATACTGATTACAATTAATACAGTGCATCCACAAAGTATCTCCACAATGATGAGCTCCCCAAATCTCGCCTTCTTGGGCATCTGAGATGGGCAGCACATTCATCCTACTGTACATGCTAAAGACTGTGATTCACTGCTGGTGGCTACAGTTATATTGTGGGATTTAATTTAACATTATTACAACTAAAACAATGAATTTAACTAATTATATTAATTACACTTAAATAAACTGTACTCACCAGTATCATAGCAGGTACTGGAAATGTTTTCCTCTTTCTTGAAGCCATAGTTCAATACGTTTACATTTGGTTCGTGAAGATCTGTACCAATGTTTCACTTGTAATCATGTTCAGATAATCAATTATCGCTGCCTTCAGTTTATCTATTGTCTTTGGGTTATCGAACGCAAATTGTTTGGGTGTACCCCAAGGAAATAGCCGGGCAGAGACAGACCCGGTGAGCGGGACGGCCAGAGACCTTTCGTAACTGCTGTCTCCAAACAGAGTCCCAGGGACTGGCGTGCCATATCAGCATTGTCTTGTCTTGTTGGAAAAATAAATCATTGATCTCGTTCGATTTCATCAGGGCAATAAATGGATAAATTACTTGGGGACAGTTGACATGGGAAGTGACGGTAGCATCGAAAAAAACCGGATCTGTAATTCACGCTCGCGTTATTGCAACCCGCACTCTGGTTTTCTCTTCTTGCAATGGCGTTCCTCTTACGGCATGTGGATTTTCTGATGACTAGATTGGTGAATTTTGGCAGTAACTGCTGCCAGGTAGATGAAACCAAGCTTCGTTAGTGAAAAAGGTTCGATCTAAAGTACCAACTTCATATCGGCTGACAAATCGCTAAAACCATTCACAATATGCTGTTCGCTTCGCATGGTCCATACAATGTAATTTTTGGACAGCAGTAATTTTATACGGGTAGATCGCCAGTTCTTTGGGGATTTTTCAGCCTTATATGCTGTCATACGAGACACTGTAGTGTTTTCGTTCGACTCCACAACATGATGTCCGAAATGTCATCGATTTTCTGTTCTGTTAACATTGTGGGCCTACTGTTTCACGGTGCATCATGAACTCCGCCTGAAGTCTAGAATTCTCGAATTAAATCACGTGCAGTGTCGCAATGTGGATACCCCGAAGCAGGAAAAAATGTTTAAATGTGTGTGAAATCTTATGAGACTTAACTGCTAAGGTCATCAGTCCTAAGCTTACACACTACTTAAGGGGAGCCGGAGGTGGTCAAATCCAAAAAATTACGATTTTTTTTTGCTACCGAATATTAATTGGAACATTCCTCTTTAATGTAAACTTTGAATTATTGTCCTACTCACCCTAGAAGTGGAGTTATTACCATTTTCCCCCACGCCTGCAGAGGAAATGGGCGGCCGCTGAATGCAACACCCTCTCGTGACTTCCTGGCGAACTGCTTGGGATTTTCTTGGCCTGTTACGCATACAGCGCCTTATGTTACGCATACAGCGAGTATGCAAGGGTTGGCTACATTGTTTTCTGGGACAAATGAAGCGCTAAGAGCGCGGAACATCGTCTCTTTGCTGTTTCGAATTAGTTCAGTGTTGCGCCTGTTGTTGGTAGTATTATACTTCTTGTGTAAAGCATTGTTCTGGTTACAATTCCACGTTTTAGTAACCGTGTATATAAGAAGAGGAAGAACGTAGGGAAAAGAAAATTAACACTAATACCAAGTTGCGATACTACAATTACTGAAACAGTGCGTTCTTCTGCTAAGCAACATATGGCCGGCCATAACCCTGTGACATCTTCTAGCAAGAAGCTGACTGGTGGAAGTGACAGATTTCGTGAATATGTTAGTGACAGTGATGATATTAACGAAGTACTGAATATTGGATTATTATCTTCTGTGCTGAAAGAAAGTGTTCTGTGCAAAATGTGTTCAAGTGTAGGAGTGGGACTAGAGATAACAAAGCACTTTGGTTTAGCTTGTGAGATGAAGATATTCTGTGCATGTTGCAAGTATCAAGTGACTTTCTACAATTCACATGCCAGTCTCTTTGGTGAAAATGGACGATCTAGAGTGTTTGATGTGAATGTTCGACTTGTGTATGGTCTTCGATCCATTGGAAAAGGGTCTGCTATATGATGAGCATCTCATAGTTTGATAAGTACCGGACTGTTGCTTCGCTGTCTTACACTTCTCATTTCCATCAGTTTACTAAACTGCCCAATCACATTAATGTGACCATTTGTCAGAAGCCTGAATATCTACATATATATACTCCGCTAGCCACCAAGCGGTGTGTGGCGGAGGCCACTATTCGTGCCATATTCTCCACCCCCCCTTCTTCTGTTACACTCACGGATCGCGCGAGAGAAAAACGACTGTCTGAACGCCTCAGTACGAGCTCTAATTTCCCTTATCTTTGAATGGTGATAATTTTGCGATATAAAAGTTTGTGTTAATAATATATGCTCTACATCCTCGGCGAAGATCGGTTCTGGAATGTAGTGTGCAGCCCCTTCCGTTTAGCGCGTCGTCTATCTACATCTACATCTACAATTATACTCCGCAACCCACCCAACGGTTTGTGGCGGAGGGCACTTTACGTGCCACTGTCATTACCTCCGTTTCCTGTTCCAGTCGCGTATGGTTCGCGGGAAGAACGACTGCCAGAAAGCTTCCATGCGCGCTCGAATCTCTCTAATTTTACATTCGTGATCTCATCGGGAGGTATAAGTAGGGGGAAGCAATATATTCGATACCTCATCCAGAAACGCACCCTGTCGAAACCTGGACAGCAAGCTACACCGCGATGCAGAGCGCCTCTCTTGCAGAGTCTGCCACTTGAGTTTGCTAAACATCTCCGTAACGCTATCACATTTACCAAATAACCCTGTGACGAAATGCGCCGCTCTTCTTTGGAACTTCTCTATGTCCTCTGTCAACTCGACCTGGTACGGATCCTACACTGATGAGCAATACTCGAGTATAGGCCGAACGAGTGTTTTGTAAGCCACCTCCTTTGTTGATGGACTACATTTTCTAAGGACTCTCCCAATGAATCTCAACCTGGCAACCGCCTTACCAACAATAACATTTATATGATCATTACACTTCAAATAGCATTGGCGGCCGAAGACTTCGGCATAAGAAATCAGTCTCATTCTGCCAACAGCCTTGTCAAAGAGGGCGGAGAAGCGGATAGAGGTTCAGGGCACTCTCTTGTCCTAGGGATGGGAAATTGCCCCTAAAGGCGGAAGAATCAGCAATGATCAACGACATGAGGATGCAGAAGGCAATGGAAACCACTGCATTAAAGACATGTAACGTGTATCCACAGGACATGTGGCCTGTAATTGAAGAAGTGTCATGATGATCTCTCCATTGGCAAAAGATTCCGGAATAGTCCCCCATTCGGATCTCCGGGAGGGGACTGCCAAGGGGGAGGTTACCATGAGAAAAAGATTGAATAATCAACGAAAGGATAACTTTCTACCAGTCGGGGCATGGAACGTCAGAAGTTTGAACGTCGTAGGGAAACTAGAAAATCTGAAAAGGGAAATGCAAAGGCTCAATCTAGATGTAGTAGGGGTCAGTGAAGTGAAGTGGAAGGAAGACAAGGATTTCTGGTCAGATGAGTATCGGGTAATATCAACAGCAGCAGAAAATGGTATAACAGGTGTAGAATTCGTTATGAATAGGAAGGTAGGGCAGAGGGTGTGTTGTTCTAATCAGAATCGACAGCAGACCAACACCGACAACGATAGTTCAGGTATACATGCCGATGTCGCATACTGAAGATGAACTGTATGAGGATATTGAAAAGGTAATGCAGTATGTAAAGGGGGACGAAAATCTAATAGTCATGGGCGAATGGAATGCAGTTGTAGGGGAAGGAGTAGAATAAAAGGTTACAGGAGAATATGGGCTTAGGACAAGGAATGAAAGAGGAGAAAGACTAATTGAGTTCTGTAACAAGTTTCAGCTAGTAATAGCGAATACCCTGTTCAAGAATCACAAGAGGAGGAGGTATACTTGGAAAAGGCCGGGAGATACGGGAAGATTTCAATTAGATTACATCATGGTCAGACAGAGATTCAGAAATCAGATACTGGATTGTAAGGCGTACCCAGGAGCAGATATAGACTCAGATCACAATATAGTAGTGATGAAGAGTAGGCTGAAGTTCGAGACATTAGTCAGGAAGAATCCATACGCAAAGAAGTGGGATACAGAAGTACTAAGGAATGACGAGATACGTTTGAAGTTCTCTAACGCTATAGATACAGCAATAAGGAATAGCGCAGTAGGCAGTACAGTTGAAGAGGAATGAACATCTCTAAAAAGGGCCTTCACAGAAGTTGGGAAGGAAAACATAGGTACAAAGAAGGTAGCTGCGAAGAAACCATGGGTAACAGAAGAAATACTTCAGTTGATTGATGAAAGGAGGAAGTACAAACATGTTCCGGGAAAATCAGGAATACAGAAATACAAGTCGCTGAGGAATGAAATAAATAGGAAGTGCAGGGAAGCTAAGACGAAATGGCTGCAGGAAAAATGTGAAGACATCGAAAAAGATATGATTGTCGGAAGAACAGACTCAGCATACAGGAAAGTCAAAACAACCTTTGGTGACATTAAAAGCAACGGTGTTAACATTAAGAGTGCAACGGGAATTCCACTGTTAAATGCAGAGGAGAGAGCAGATAGGTGGAAAGAATACATTGAAAGCCACTATGAGGGTGAAGATTTGTCTGATGTGATAGAAGAAGAAACAGGAGTCGATTTAGAAGAGATAGGGGATCCAGTATTAGAATCGGAATTTAAAAGAGCTTTGGAGGACTTACGGTCAAATAAGGCAGAAGGGATAGATAACATTCCATCAGAATTTCTAAAATCATAGGGGGAAGTGGCAACAAAACGACTATTCACGTTGGTGTGTAGAAAATATGAGTCTGGCGACATACCATCTGACTTTCGGAAAAGCATCATCCACACAATTCTGAAGACGGCAAGAGCTGACAAGTGCGAGAATTATCGCACAATCAGCTTAACAGCTCATGCATAGAAGCTGCTTACAAGAATAATATACAGAAGAATGGAAAAGAAAATTGAGAATGCGCTAGGTGACGATCAGCTTGGCTTTAGGAAAAGTAAAGGGACGAGAGAGGCAATTCTGACGTTACGGCTAATAATGGAAGCATGGCTAAAGAAAAATCAAGACACTTTCATAGGATTTGTCGACCTGGAAAAAGCGTTCGGCAATATAAAATGGTGCAAGCTGTTCGAGATTCTGAAAAAAGTAGGGGTAAGCTATAGGGAGAGACGGGTCATATACAATATGTACAACAACCAAGAGGGAATAATAAGAGTGGACGATCAAGAACGAAGTGCTCGTATTAAGAAGGGTGTAAGACAAGGCTGTAGCCTTTCGCCCCTACTCTTCAATCTGTACATCGCGGAAGCAATGATGGAAATAAAAGAAAGGTTCAGGAGTGGAATTAAAATACAAGGTGAAAGGATATCAATGATACGATTCGCTGATGACATTGCTATCCTGAGTGAAAGTGAAGAAGAATTAAATGATCTGCTGAACGGAATGAACAGTCTAATGAGTACACAGTATGGTTTGAGAGTAAATCGGAGATTTTCTCTGCCTCGTGATGACTGGGTGTTGTGTGCTGTCCTTAGGTTAGTTAGGTTTAAGTAGTTCTAAGTTCTAGGGGACTGATGACCATAGATGTTAAGTCCCATAGTGCTCAGAGCCATTTGAACCATTTGAGTAAATCGGAGAAAGACGAAGGTAATGAGAAGTAGTAGAAATGAGAACAGCGAGAAGCTTAACATCAGGATTGATGGTCACGAAGTCAATGAAGTTAAGGAATTCTGCTACCTAGGCAGTAAAATAACCAGTGACGGACGGAGCAAGGAGGACATCAAAAGCTGACTCGCTTTGGCAAAAAACGCATTTCTGGCCAAGAGAAGTTTACTAATATCAAATACCGGCCTTAATTTGAGGAAGAAATTTCTGAGGATGTACTTCTGGAGTACAGCATTGTATGGTAGTGAAACATGGACTGTGGGAAAACCGGAACAGAAGAGAATCGAAGCATTTGAGATGTGGTGCTCTAGACGAATGTTGAAAATTAGGTGGACTGATAAGGTAAGGAATGAGGATGTTCTACGCAGAATCGGAGAGGAAAGGAATATGTGGAAAACACTGATAAGGAGAAGGGACAGGATGATAGGACATCTGCTAAGACATGAGGGAATGACTTCTATGGTGCTAGAGGGAGCTGTAGAGGACAAAAACTGTAGAGGAAGACAGAGATTGGAATACGTGAAGCAAATAATTGAGGACGTAGGTTGCAAGTGCTACTCTGAGATGAAGAGGTTAGCACAGGAAAGGAGTTCGTGGCGGGCCGCATCAAACCAGTCAGCAGACTGATGACAAAAAAAAAAAAAAAAAAAAAAGAAAAGAAAAAGCACTTCAAATCGTTCCGTACGCATACTCCCAGATATTTTACAGAAGTAACTGCTACCAGTGTTTGTTCCGCTATCATACAATCATACAATAAAGGATCCTCCTTTCTATGTATTCGCAATACATTACATTTGTCTATGTTAAGCGTCAGTTGCCACTCCCTGCATCAAGTGCCTATCCGCTACAGATCTTCCTGCATTTCGATGTAATTTTCTAATGCTGCAACTTCTCTGTGTACTACAGCATCATCCGCGAAAAGCCGCATGGAACTTCCGACACTGTCTACTCTATCTGCAAGTGTGTTCCACTTCAAACTTTCTATGAGATTTGTAACGCTCTCGCGATGACCTAATGTACCAGTCACGAATCTTGACGCTCTTCTTCGGACCAGTATGCTGTCTATTTTTGGAACACAATCTGCGACCAGCTTAGAGACAGAAGTGATGACGCTTTCTGCAGGACCTGACCATCATTTTGTAGGACAATGCTCAAGCACGTACAGTACAAGCTGTTACTGATTTGTTTGACTGATGGGGCTGCTAAGTGCTATACCATCTACTGCACTCGTCTGAGTTAAGCCCTCGTGACTTAAACTCGATTTCTAAACTGAAGGAAACACTTCACGGTATTCGCTTCAGAACTGCTACAAATTCGTCGGGCAACAGACCACGCCGCTCGAACTGTCAACACAACTGGCACTGCCAAGAGTATCCTACGACTTCCACATCGCTGGCAACGGGTTATAGATAATACTGCTGACTACATTGCAGGTTAGTAAAACTTTGAAACACGTATCTATTTTGTACGAGCTGTAAATAAATAGTTGGCACTATTAAAGTTTCAACCCTCGTATTTCCGGAAATGCTTGGCTTCCGTGCTAGAGACCGTTTATGCAGTCATACATTGTTACAGAGAGAGCGGTATAATACGGGCTGTAGCATGCAGCCACAGATAGTGTGCTCACAACGGTTTCCATGTCCCTCAACGATGCCTGCACGCGTCGTAGAATGTTCTGTATCACTCGTTCACATATGCCAGGCTACTTCCAACAGTGTCAAAGGCAGCACGAATACTCAGCTCCACTGTCTGCACATCTGAAAGGGGCTCCGTATACACGATACTTTTGAGACGACCCCATAACCAGAAATGGCACGGGTTGAGATCCGGCGAACGGGCGGGCCACGCAACCGCACCGCTTCGTCCGAGCATTCGACCAGGGCAAACTCGACTGATATGTTTCCGGACGTTAACGGTGAAGTGGGCTGAAGCATCATCATGTAGAAGCCACATAGCCCTTCGAGTCATCGATGGCGCTTCTTCAGTAGGGGAGGCAAAGTCACCCGCAAGAAACACCGATAGTTGCGGCCTGTTAGCCGACGCCGAAGGAAAACCGGTCCCAAAATACGGTCGCCAATTTCTTCGGCCCCCACATTCCGGCTGAACCGATGCCGATGATTCGCTGTCAGCATACCGTGGGGGTTCTGCATACTATCGCACCGACGACTGTTACGGAAGTTGAAGATACAACTCCGCGTTCAGGTGGCCTCATCTGTGAATCCGGAATCGAGGTTGCTTGGTGAAGAAACCAGTGGCAAAACTGTCGAAAGTCTGTAGCTAGTAAGCACTGCACACTCTGTAAGTGATAAGGGGACTAACAATTGTCGTGCAGAATGTTCCACACGGTCGTCTGTCTTGCGCCGTACTGGCGAGCCAACTGCCTGATACTGACACGGCAGTCGCCTTCTACAGTGTTAATCACATTTTTCTCCAAGTCCGGTGTCCGAATATTTCGGGTACATCCTTCCCCATTT
This sequence comes from Schistocerca americana, assembly GCF_021461395.2. Taxonomy (NCBI): domain Eukaryota; kingdom Metazoa; phylum Arthropoda; class Insecta; order Orthoptera; family Acrididae; genus Schistocerca; species Schistocerca americana. The sequence continues at coordinate 208,996,716 of NC_060127.1, read as the reverse complement.
CCTGCTTCGTGAAATGACCCTGTCTCAGACAAACGCCGAAATACTGTTGCAAACATTGAATGCTGTGGTTGTTGTCGGCGGGGATAGGTCTCCTGATACGACCTTGCTGCCCCCCGCCGTTTTTATGTAAGTAAACACCACGTCGACAAGTTCTAGATTCGATTGTGGAACCATTGTGTACAACGCTGTATGACATCCACTACAAGGTGAGTCAGCAAGGGAAGTGAATGTGCCAATTACTGCGGCAGGAGAGGGCGCTACGGCATGACGTACGAAGAACAGCACCACCCTCTATGAGGAAACCAAGCATACAGTGACTCTGGCTGCATGGTACAGCACGTACTAGACCGCAGTCTCTGTTGCAACGTATCATTGAATAAATGGTCTCTAGCACGAAAACCTTGCATTTCCGGACATGAGTTCATTGGACCTTTTTCGTTCTGTATCCTCTCATGGATCGGTCCCTGGAGTTTGTACACGGCCGAAAAAATCTTCCTGTAAACTCCATGGCCAGGGTTACCACCAGGCTTTCGGTTAAGTTCCACGTCGAGGAAAGGCAGCACCCTACGCTTTTTTACCTCCATAATAAATTGGATATTGCTGCGCTGCGGATTTAGGTGTTGGGCAAAGATCTGTAGTTCTTTATCTCCACGTGTGCAGATGTACCATCAACATATCGCAACAAACAATCTCGGCGTAATGGGGCGACTGTAGAGGTGTTTCTTCAATGCGTCCATCAAGACGTCTGCTACAGAGGGGAACCCATAGCTACATCGTCCGTTCTTAGAATTCCATTTTCCTCCTGTAATGGGTGGTCAATAAATAGTGGCACACTAGCTTGCTGATATAGGGGTCCACGCATTCCTCTGAGATGTTCACGGTGTCTGACACAAACTCTTCACACCGAAAGTGACCATCAGGTAAAAATATTTGCGACAAAATTCTCCATTAAATTATTATTTCCGTCAGTTTTTAAAGGTATAACTTCATAACTTTTATGGTGTATTTATGCCTTTGATAACGAGTATATTACACTACTGGCCATTAAAATTGCTACATCACGAAGATGACATGCTACAAACGCGAAATTTAACCGACAGGAAGAAGATGCTGGGATATGCAAATGATTAGCTTTCCACAGCATTCGCACAACGTTGGCGACGGTGGCGACACCTACAACGTGCTGACATGAGGAAAGTTTCCAACCCATTTCTCACACACAAACAGCAGTTGACCGGCGTGCCTGGTGAAACGTTGTTGTGATGCCTCGTGTAAGGAGGAGAAATGCGTACCATCACGTTTCCGACATTGATAAAGGTCGGATTGTAGCCTATCGCGATTGCGATTTATCGTATCGCGACATTGCTGCTCGCGTTGTTCGAGATCCAATGACTGTTAGCAGAATATGGAATCGGTGGGTTCAGGAGGGTAATACGGAACGCCGTGCTGGATCCCGACGGCCTCGTATCACTAGCAGTCGAGATGACAGGCATCTTATCCGCATGGCTGTAACGGATCGTGCAGCCACGTCTCGATCCCTGAGTCAACAGATGGGAACGTTTGCAAGACAACAACCACGAACAGTTCGACGACGTTTGCACCAGCATGGACTATCAGCTCGGAGACCATGGCTGCAGTTACCCTTGACGCTGCATCACAGACAGGAGCACGTGCGATGGTATATTCAACGACGAACCTGGGTGCATGAATGGCAAAACGTCATTTTTTCGGATGAATCCAGGTTCTGTTTACAGCATCACGATAGTCACATCCGTGTTTGGCGACATCGCGGTGAACGCACATTGGAAGCATGTATTCGTCATCGCCATACTGGCGTATCACCCGGCGTGATGGTATGGGGTGCCACTGGTTACACGTCTCGGTCACCTCTTGTTCGCATTGACGCACTTTGAACAGTGGACGTTACATTTCAGATGTGTTATGACCGGTGGCTCTACCCTTCATTCGATCCCTGCGAAACCCTACATTTCAGCAGGATAATGCACGACCTCATGTTTCAGGTCCCGTACGGGACTTTCTGGATACAGAAAATGTTCGACTTCTGCCCTGGCCAACACATTCTCCAGATGTCTCACCAACTGGAAACGTCTGGTCAATGGCCGCCGAGCAACTGGCTCGTCACAATACGCCAGTCACTACTCCTGATGAACTGTGGTATCGTGTTGAAGCTACATGTACCTGTACACGCCACCCAAGCTCTGTTTGACTCAATGCCGAGGTGTATCAAGGTCGTTATTACGGCCAGAGGTAGTTGTTCTGGGTACTGATTTCTCAGGATCTATGCACCTAAATTGCGTGGAAATGTAATCACATGTCTGCTCTAGTATAATATATTTGTTTAATGGCCAGCAGTGTAACTATTTCGGAATTGCGCTCAGGATGAGTTTCGTACTGGGGCAAGTGAGTGCCAAATTTTGAGCTGGTGCTTAATTGATGATGCCTGTAGCGACTGATTGAAGATTGAGCGCGGTAGGGTTAGAGCTCACCTGCTTGAGCCGTTTTGAGGTAGTCGTGCACAGATCTGTGGTCGCTACCGCTGACGGTCGCCTGACCGCCCTGGCGGGCGCCGCTGGTGTCCTCGAGGTATGCGTGGGCGTGCTCGCGCCCGCCGTGGAACTTGCTGCTGCCCGTGGCGGTGTGTGGTCTGTCGTTGTGGCGCAGCAGCTGCGACTTCATGGCGTCCAGGTACAGCTGCACGGGGTCGGACACGTCCGTGGGCACCGCACTGCCCTGGTGCACCGACACCCCACCAGGTGTCTCTGGCAGCACGGACCCGTGTAGGAGGTGATGCGCCATCGGCCTGAACTCCGACTCCTGCCAAAGACATCACTGCATTCAGAATATCTCAGTAGAAGTTTGTGGCCGAAAACAGGTTGAAGTTTAAGTAGAATCAATATGCAAAGAAATGGGATACAGGAGTACTAAGGAACGACGAGGTACGCTCGTTCTTCTCTAAGGATATAAATACAGCAATAAGGAATATTTCAGTAGGCAGTACAGTTGAAGATGGTTGGGTTGTTTGGGGAAGGACACCAGACAGCGAGGTCATCGGTCTCATCGGATTAGGGAAGGACGGGGAAGGAAGTCGGCTGTACCCTTTCAAAGGAACCATCCCGGAATTTGTCTGGAGCGATTTAGGGAAATCACGGAAAACCTAAATCAGGGTGGCCGGACGCGGGATTGAACCGTCGTCCTCCCGAATGCGTGTCTAACCACTGCGCCACCTCGTTCGGTACAGTTGAAGAGGAATGGACATCTCTGAAAAGGGCTATCACGGAAGTTGGAAAGAAAAACATAGGTACAAAGAAGGTGACTGCGAAGAAATCATCCTAACAGAAGAAATACTTCAGTTGATGCACGAAAGAAAGAAGTACAAAAATGTTCAGGAAAATTCAGGAATACAAGTGGAAGAGAAAGGAAATACACACATCAAAAAAGTTTTGCATCTCCTCGGTTCCGAGAGTTCCGCAACCAGTAAAGAAAATTGGAATGGACATCAACATCAACATTTCCGCCCTTTTTATTGCTCATGAAGACCACAAATTGCATGTTGTACCAGCGCACAACGAGACCTTCAGAGGTGGTGGTCCAGACTGCTGTACATACCAGTACCTCTAATAACCAGTAACACGTCCTCATGCACTGATGCATGCCTGTATTCGCCTTGGCATACTATCCATAAGTTCATGAAAGCACTGTCGGACCAAATTGTCCCACTCCTCAATGGCGAATTGGCGTAGATCCCTCAGAGTGGTTAGTGGGTCACGTCGTCCATAAACAGCCCTTTTCAATCTATCCCAGGCATGTACGATAGGGTTCATGTTTGGAGAACATGCTGGCCACTCTAGTCGAGCGATGTTGTTATCCTGAAGGAAGTCATTCACAAGATGTGTCCAATGGGGGCGCGAATTGTTGTCCATGAAGACGAATGCCTGGCCAATATGCTGCTGATATGGTTGCGCTATCGGTCGGAGGATGGCATTCACGTATCTTACAGCCGTTACGGCGCCTTCCATGACCATCAGCGGCGTACGTCGGACCCACATAACCCCCCCAAGACAGCAGCGAACCTCCACCTTGCTGCACTCGCTGGACAATGTGTTTAAGGCGTTCAGCCTGACAGAGTTGCCTCTAAACCCGTCTCCGACGATTGTCTGGTTGAAAGCATATGCGGCACTCATCGGTGAAGAGATCGTGATGACAATGCTGAGCGGTCCATTCGGCATGCTGTTGAGCCGATCTGTACCGCGCTGTGTGGTGTCGTGGTTGCAAAGATAGACGTCGGGAGTCAAATTCAGCATCGTGCAGCTTATTGAACACAGTTTGAGTCGTAACACGACGTCCTATGGGTGCACGAAAAGGATTATTCAACATGGTGTCCTTGCTGTCAGGGTTCCTCCGAGCCATAATCCGTAGGTAGCGGTCATCCCCTGCAGTAGTAGTGCTTGGGCGGCCTGAACGAGGCATGTCATCGACAGTTCCTGTCTCTCTGTATGTCCTCCATGTCCGAACAACATAGCTTTGATTCACTCTGAGACGCCTGGACACTTCCTCGGTGAGAGCCCATCCTGGCGGACGCGATCGAATCGCGGTATTGACTGTCTAGGCGTGGTTGAACTACAGACAACACTAGCCATGTACCTCCTTCCTGGTGGAATGACTGGAATTGATCGGGCGCTGAAGACCTTGCTGTCGTGCGCCCACAAAACCCCTCTACTACTACTACTACTACTGGAACTGATCGGCTGTCGGACCCCCTTCGCCTAATAGGCGCTCCTCATGCAAGGTTGTTTACATCTTTGGGCGGGTTTTAGTGACGTCTCTGAACAGTGAAAGGGACTGTGTCTGTGATACAATATCAGCTCAAAATCTATCTTCGGGAGTTCTGGGAACCGGGGTGAAAAACTTTTTAACTTTTTTTGATGTGTGTAAATGGGAAGTGCAGAGAAGCTAAGACGAAATGGCTGCACGAAAAATGTGAAGAAATCGAAAAAGGAACGGTTGTCGAAGGACTGACTCGGCATATAGGGAAGTCAAAACAATGCAAGATGACGCTAGATGACGATCAGTCTGGCTTTAGGAAAGGTAAAAGCACGGTTGACAATGGAAGCAAGACTAAGGAAAAATCAAGACATGTTCATAGGATTTCTCGATCTGGAAAAAGCGTTTTACAATGTAAAATGGTGCAAGATGCTCGAAATTCTGAGAAAAAAGTGTTAAGTCAATGGGTAATAAACAATATGTACAAGAATCTATAGGAAATAATAAGAGCAGACGACCAAGAACGAAGAGCTCAGATTGAAAAGGGTGCAAGACAGGGACGTAGTCTTTCGCCCCTACGGTTCAATCTGTACATTGAAGAAACAATGATGGAAATAAAAGAAAGGTCCAGGAGTGGGATTAAAATTCAAGGTAAAGGGATGTTAATGATACGATTCGCTGTTGACATTGCTATCTTGCGTGAAGGTGAAGAAGAATTACATGATCTGCTGAATGGAATGAATAGTCTAAAGAATTTAGAATGACTGAGCGTAAATCGAAGAAAGACGAAAGTAATGAGAAGCAGCAGAAATGAGAACAGCGAGAAACTTATCATCAGGTTTGATGCTCACTTGGTAGATGAAGCTAAGGAATTATACTACCTAGTTATCAAAACCAATGGCGGACGGAGCAAGGAGGATATCAAAATGAGAATAGCACTGGCAAAAGAGGCATTCCTGGCCAACAGAAGTCTACTAGTATCAAACATAGGCCTTAACTTGAGGAAGAAATTTCTGAGAACGTACGTTTGGAGCACAGCATTGTATGGTAGTGAGACATGGACTGTGAGGAAACTGGAGCAAGAGAGAATCGAAACATTCGAGATGTGGTGCTACAGACGAATTTTGAAAATTAGGTGGAATGATAAGGTTTGGAATGAGGAGGTTATGCGCAGAATGTGAGAGGAAAGGAATACATGGAAAACAGTGGCAAGGAGAAGGGACAGGATGATAGGACATGTGTTAAAAGTCAGGGAATGTTTTTCATGGCAGCAGAGGGGGCTGCAGAGGGCAGAAGATGTAGAGGAAGGCAGAGACTGGAATTGATCCAGCAAGTAGTGAGGACGTAGGCTGCAAGCTGCGCTCAGATGAAGAGGGTGGCACTGGAGAGGAATTCGTGACGGGCCGCATCAAACTAGTCAGAAGACTGATGCCCCAATAACAAGAAAAAAAGGCCGGGCTATTGGCCTGAAAGCGAGGGCAGTGTTGCCTTTGTTCGCTATGGCGCTAGGAGGAAATTGGAAATTTGTGGCAAGGAGTATGGGACCAAACTGCTGGGGTCATCGGTCCCTAGGCTTACTCACTACTTAATCTAACTTACGCTAAGGACAACGCACACACACCCATGCCCGAGGGAGGACTCGAACCTCCGAAGGGGGGAGCCGCACGAACCAGGACAAAACGCCTCAGACCGCACGGCTACCCCGCACGGCGGCCCAGCCTATTTTCACTCTCAGAAAAGATCCGCAGTACTCATTTGACAGCAGAATGACTGTGCCTGGCGCCTTGCTGGAGGGACTGGAAACGAATCCCCGCTCTTATCTGATTTGAAACCTGAGACCCACAGGGATGGAATCTGATGCTCTACCCGATAGACAAGAATAGTCACAGGCGAAAAACAGCTTGGTAACCAATAACCTTGTAATGTTAGTGTCTTTGTGTCTAGTGCTTCAAGATTCGTGTGACTGGTCTTCAGCATTAGTGAATGCAAGCTGTCTGCTACACTTGCAGACTCATGACAGCATTAATTCTATCAGCTGTCCGACACTTTGTTGCTTTATAACGCCACAAAAAAAAAAAAAAAAAAAAAAACATGGCTCAAATGGCTCTGACCACTATGGGACTTAACTTCTGAGGTCATCAGTCCCAACTGCTTAAACCTAACTAACCTAAGGACATCACACACATCCATGCCAGAGGCAGGATTCGAACCTGCGACCGTAGCGGTCGCTCGGTTCCAGACTGTAGCGCTAGAACCGCTGGGCCACACCAGCTTTCTATAACGCCACAGAACGACACTGTCAATGATAACCACTGCCCAGTGCAGATGCAGGCGATTTCTGATTACCAATACAAAAACCACCAAAAATTCATAAACAAAAAGAATGAAACAATTGTCTTTCTTGGTTAATGAAAAAATGTTCGAGATAATGGCATCTGTTTTACACTGGAATACCGACACGGTGAGTGCACAATTCAGGCATATAGAGCCATATGACGATATTTATCTAGAGAAAAGGGTCACATCATCAGATGGTTGTAGGACAGACAAAGCAATTCTATTTGATAGCTGACTCTTTAAATTATTGATTCAAAAATAAAATGATTCACCGATCAAGGGAAACTAACAGTTCACCATATCATAAAAAACTAAACTACTCCCGAACAGGCCATTGCTGCTCTTCCACCCAGGAAATTTCGGACAGTACAACAGCAGTATCTATATTTCTGATAGCTTAGCAGCAAGTGATTATACAGATACATCACAACTTTCGAAGTGATCCGTATCTTTTGCTTGTTTATTTCTCTGATTTACTGTCATCTCGATACGCTGTATGACTGTGATAATTATTTTCTAGAGGAATAGGCTTTCCTTACAACGAAATTTTGTGATTTTTAGAGGCCATTGTTAATATACGAGTATGCTTGAATTGTTTTAGATCCTATTGCGACAGCTTAAGATTTTAATATAGCCCTTTCTGGGTGAAAGGTTATTCTATATACGATGAATTATAGAGGTAACTTGTGTGCATCCTTTAAGACAGCAATTGCGCTAGCGGCCCTTTGCCGGATCTGTTTTGGAAAGACGTTATACAATGAAGTGCCGCAACATGAACTTGACTAATGTCTAAAGTAGCGCTAAAGGGTATTGACACCATAAATGCTGCAGGGCTGACCATAAATCCGTGAGAGTATGAGGAGGTGGAGATCTCTTCTGAACAGCACGTTGCAAGGAACTCCAGATATGCTGAATAATGTTCATGTCTGCGGAGTTTGGTGGCCAGCGGAAGTGTTTAAACACAGCAGAGTGTTCCTGGAGCCACTCTGTAGCAATTCTGGACGTGTGGGAAGTCGCATTGTCCTGCTGGAATTCCTCAAGTTCGTCGGAATCCACAATGGATGAATGGATGCAGGTGATCAGACAGGATGCTTACGTACTTGTCACTTATCAGAGTCGTATCTAGACGTATCAGGGGTCCCATATCACTCCCACTGCACACGCCCCATACCGTTACACAATCCCACCAGCTTGAACACACACTGCTGACATACAGGGTCCATGGATTCATAAGTTTGTCTCCATACCCGCACACGTCCATCCGCTCGATACAATTTGAAACGAGACTCGTCCGAGCAGGCAGCGTGTTTCCAGTCATGAACAGTCCAATGTCGGTGTTGAAGAGCCCAGGCGAGGCGTAAAGCTTTGTGTCGTGCAGTCCTCTCGGGTAGGCGAGTGGGTCTTCGGCTCCGAAAACCCATATGTATTGTTGATTGGTTCGCACGTTGACACTTATTGATGGCCCAGCGTTGGAATCTGCAGCAATCTGCGGAAGGGTTGCACTCCTGTCACGTTGAACGATTCTCTTCAGTCGTCTTTGGTCCCGTTCTTGCAGGATCTTTTCCCGGCCGCAGCGATGTGGGAGATTTGATGTTTAACCAGATTCCTCATATTCACGGCATACTCGTGAAATGGTCGTACGGGAAATTCCCCACTTCGTCGCTACCTCGGAGATGCTGTGTCCCATCTCTCGTGCACAGACTAATAACACCACGTTCCATGCCACTTAAATCTTGATAACATGCCATTGTAGCAGCAATAGCCGATCTAATGATTGCGCGAGACACACGTGTTATACAGGCGTTGCCGACCGCAACGCCATACTCTGCCTACTTACATAGCTCCGTGTTTGAATACGCATGCCCATATCAGTTTCTTTGGGGCTTCAGTGTATTTATCGTATGTTTTCTGGACTGTCATTTGTCTTTTGATTCCGTGTGGTTCGAGTTATCTTTGGTTTGTGAGATACATTGGGGAATGGTGTACATTTTTGCCGGCCGGTGTGGCCGAGCGGTTCTAGGCGCTTCAGTCCGGAACCGCGCTGCTGCTACGGTCGCAGGTTCGAATCCTGCCTCGGACATGAATGTGTGTGATGTCCTTAGGTTAGATAGGTTTAAGTAGTTCTAAGTTCTAGGGGACTGATGACCTCAGATGGTAAGTTCCATACTGCTCAGAGCCATTTGAACCATTTGTAAATTTTTGTTGCTTTAAAGTGGCATTTCAAGACGCGTAGCTGACTGAATAATTTTCCGGCTCCTTAGCATTAGCTTGTACAGGCGCCTTTTGGCGAGTAACGTTGTGCTGAGGCCGCGGTGTTCTTGCCGACAGATTTTGCTAACTGTGTCCTGAAACTCGGGCCCTCGCGTAATTGTGGCATGCTTGCCGTGAGGCGGAGGCCGCTCGGTGTGGCAGTGCTGTGTTTGCGATGTCGGCTGGTAGCTGCGGCGGCGCAGCACTTTCATATCGGCTGTCTAGAGACTGAGTTGAGTTTTATCAGCCTTTCCCACCTATAGGTCACTGTTTTAACGCCTGCTTCTATACGTGCACGTCGCGTTCTCAGGTTGTTATCGACTGAAAGACATTCACAGAAGTTGAACGATGTAACATTAAATAAAACAAAAGGCAAAATAAATCAGTAGAGCATTAGAACTGTGGTGTTACAAACCCAGTTCCACTTGTAGGTTTCTCCTACCTGCAAAACTTAAAACGCACCGAAAACAGGAAAGCATATGGACCAGATGATATAAAACAGAACTTTAAAAATTTGCTGGAATTTTTTGTGATCTTAGATGGTTCAAATGGCTCTGAGCACTATGGGACTTAACTTCTGAGGTCATCAGTCCCCTAGAACTTAGAACTACTTAAACCTAACGAACCTAAGAACATCACACACATCCATGCCCGAGGCAGGATTCCAACCTGCGACCGTAGCAGCAGCGCGGTTCCGGACTGAAGCGCCTAGAACCTCTCGGCCACAGGGGCCGGCTTGTGAGCTTTAAATTCAGTGAGTTATACTTATTTTACTCTGATTGCTAGTGAGCCTTTCTGTACAAATTTCCTACAGCAGCGTCTTGCATACAAAATTTTGACTTAATTTCAAGGTTATTTTTAAAGTCCTGATTTTTAGTAATTAATGTTTTAACATAGCGTCACCTTGTGTCATGTAAATATTGTTTCATTTTTGAAGAAATGTTGTCTAGTGTTCCACTTGTCCGGATGTAGACCGTTCGTTAAGGCTATTTGAGTCACCTATTTCAATGCCAAGATTGTCTATAGATGGCTCCTTGTATCTGATTGCCTAAAAGGCTGATACGTTAAATATTTTCGGGGAGCGGCTGGGAGCCGGCGAAATGGAGCCAGTCGATCCGTAGCTCTGAGTGGGGGAGATGTTGTGGGTGGCGGTTCAAAAAATGGCTCTGAGCACTATGGGACTCAACTGCTGTGGTTATCAGTCCCCTAGAACTTAGAACTACTTAAACCTAACTAACCTAAGGACATCACACACATCCATGCCCGAGGCAGGATTCGAACCTGCGACCGTAGCAGTCACACGGTTCCGGACTGCGCGCCTAGAACCGCCAGACCACCGCGGCCGGCTGTGGGTGGCGGTCTTGCCATCATCGCGTTATGAGAAGTCCGAAGTATGTGATCCTTCTTGTTTCCTTTAATTTTTTGTTAACAAAAAGTTTGTGACCATACACGTAAATTAAAGGAAACTTATTACAGGTACGGGTCACTGTTTTTTTTACAACGATGTCGCAGCTTGTGATCCTTCTTGGTCACCCAAGGGACCGACAAGGGAATCGTCCAGTCTCACATGCCGAAACCTAGACTGAAGTTTTCCACACAAGAGGAAAGCAGAGAAAGAAATGCCGTGTCAGAATTTTAGCAGATAAAGTAGCACCTTAACTGGCCTCAGAAGGGGTGAGTGCATTTTTTTTTTTTTTTGCAAATGTTACAGTTACTCATATTTGGCGCACGAAGATCTACTAATAACAGCAAAATTGTTCAAATCAGATATATTTTAGTTAACTGTCATTAAATATTAACTGTAAAGCTACAGCCTTAAGGGCTGAGATAGTTTGGTATTTTTTTAAGAAGACCAAAAGTAATTTTTTAATTCCATCACAGTTTCTTGGATATTAAATATTGGCTAATCTTAAATGGTGCATGCCGGAGCTTACATACACTACTGGCCTTTAAAATTGCTACACCAAGAAGAAATCCATTGGACAAATATATTATACTAGAACTGACATGTGACGCAATTTGGGTGCATAGATCTTGAGAAATCAGTACCCAGAACAACCACGGCCTTGATACGCCTGGGCATTGAGTCAAACAGAGCTTGGATGGCGTGTACAGATACAGCTGCCCATGCAGCTTCAACACGATACCACAGTTCATCAAGAGTAGTGACTGGCGTATTGTGACGAGGCAGTTGCTCGGCCACCATTGACCAGGCGTTTTCAATTGCTGAGAGATCTCGAGAATGTCCTGGCCAGGGCAGCAGACGAACATTTTCTCTATCCAGAAAGGCCCGTACAGGACCTGCAACATGCGGTCGTGCATTATCCTCCTGAAATGTAGGGTTTCGCAGGGATCGAATGAAGGGTAGAGCCACGGGTCGTAACACATCTGAAATGTAACGTCCACTATTCAAAGTGCCGTCAGTGCGAACAAGAGGTGACCGAGACGTATAACCAATGGCACCCCATACCATCACGCCGGATGATACGCCAGTATGGCGATGACGAATACACGCTTCCGATGTGCGTTCACCGAGATGTCGCCAAACACGGATGCGAACATCACGATACTGTGAACACAACATGGATTCATCCAAAGAAATGACGTTTTGCCATTCGTGCACCCAGGTTCGTCGTCGAGTACACCATCGCAGGCGCTCCTGTATGTGATGCAGCGTCAAGGGTAACCGCAGCCATGGTCTCCGAACCGATAGTCTATGCTGCTGCAAACGTCGTCGAACTGTTCGTGCTGAAGGTTGTTGTCTTGCAAACGTCCCCATCTGTTGACTCAGATCACCGGAGTTAAGCGCTGTCGGGCTGGGCTAGAACTTGGATGGGTGACCATCCGGTCTGCCGAGCGCTGTTGGCACGCGGGCTGCACTCAGCCCTTGTGAGGCCAGTTAAGGTCTACATGACTGAGAAGCGGCGGCTCCGGTCTCGGAAACTCACATACGGCCGGGAGAGCGGTTTGCTGACCACGTGACCACATCCGCATCCAGTGACGCCTGTGGGCTGAGGATGACACGGTGGCCAGTCGGTACCTTTGGGCCTTCATGGCCTGTTCGGGAGGAGTTTAGTTTCGTTTTACGAGGGTATTTCGGAAAGTAAAGATACACCGTACGCCAGAGGAACAGAACAGTTTTGGCGAGCAAGTGTGCAACACTGGTGTTAACCTTGAACCGTTAGCTTTCTCCTCGCAGTCGAACGTTGCTTCTGGTTGGACTGGGTCTTGTTTAAAATGGCTGCGCCGATTCAGAATCCCGCCAAATGCGAAGTGCGCTCCGTCGTACGTTTTCTTCCTGCAAAAGGTCAGCGACCAGCGGATATTCACAAAGAAATTGTTTCTGTTCATGGGAACATTATGAATGGACAAAATGTAACGGAATGGTGTCGTCATTTCTCTGAAGGTAGGATCGATGTTCATGACGAACAAAGAACAGGTCGGCCATCTGTGATCGCTGATGCCCTGCTTCGGAGAACGGAGGAAGCAGTTCGTGCGAATAGACGTCTCACATTGAAAGAATTGCATCAGATCATACGGGACGTGTCAATGACAACTCTTTATGACGTTGCGACTGTCAAGTTAGGGTACAGGAAATTGTGTGCGCGCTGGGTTCCAAAACTGTTAACCGAAGAACACAAAAAGAAAAGGACGGGCTTTGCACTCAACTTCCTCACACGCTATGCTGAAGCAGGGGATGAGTTCCTTGATCACTTTCTGACAGGTGACGAGACGTGGTTTTATCACCATACACCTGAATCCAAGCAACAATCAATGCAATGCCGCCATTTGAATTCGCCAAAAGCCAAGAAATGCAAAACGCCGATTTCAGCGAAGAAAATCATGGCTTCTGTTTTTTGTGGACAGACAAGGCATTCTTCTGTTGGAAGTTATGCCTCCTGGAGCGACAATTATTGCTGCTGAATATTGCCAGACTTTCAAACGACTTCAAAGGGCAATTCAAAACAAACGCAGGGGAATGCTGACGAGTCCGCTTGCTTCATGACAACGCTCGGCCTCACACAGCGCTCGTAATCAAAGCACTACTCAAACAATTGAAATGGGACGTATTGGACCATCCGCCATACAGCCCGGACCTTGCGCCCACCGACCTCCATGTCTTCCGTGTCTGAAGTCACATCTTGGTGGAAAATGATACCACGAGCATGAAAAGATCAAAGATGAAGTTGAAATGTGGTTCCGACAACAGGCGGCAACCTTCTATGACTGTGGGATACAAAAGCTTGTGCACCGACTTAACAAATGTTTGGATAACGGGGGTGATTATGTCGAAAAATAACACATAATCCAGTTAATAAGATGTAACTGACGCTTTCTAAAAAAACGTTCTATTTAAGGACTGCGAGCCATTGTATCTTTACTTTTCGAAATGCCCTCGTAAATGACGAAATTGTGGGCCTATCCTGGCCAGGTCCTATTTTCCCATCCCATCTTGTGTTAAGGCCTATGATTGCATACATCGCAAGAGCCTGCTCAACTGATTAAGGGAGTTTGGCATAGCAGAGAAACTCATCGATCTGATAAAGATCTGTCTGAACGACACACATGCAAAGGTGTAGATGGGAAATCGCGTAACTGAGGAATTTGAAATTGTGACAGGACTCAGGCAAGGAGATGGGTTGTCCGCTATCCTGTTCAACTTTGCCGTCGAGAAGATCATACGCGAGACCTTCCAAGAGAACGAAGGGATTGAAATCGAAAGAAAGAGACTGGCATACTTAGCCTATGCAGACGACATCTGTTTACTCTCTAGGTCGGAAGAGGAGTTGGAGCAAATGACCAAAGCACTAAAGGAGGCTGCCAGCAAATTTGGGCTAAACATAAACGAAGCTAAGACAGAGTACCTCGTTATGACGCGTGGTCATTGTCAGACTGCTGATCATCTACAATCACTGCAGGTTGGGGACCATTCCTACAAGAGAGTGCAAGAATTCAAATACCTAGGGCCATTTTTCACTGAGAACTCGTCATGTGAAGCAGAGATTAATGCCAGAATACAAGCAGGAAACCGATCTTACCACAGCCTAGCACAACTGCTTCGGTCCAAATCTCTCTCCAGACAGTTCAAGATTCGACTGTACAAAACCCTGATCCAGCCTGTTGTTCTATATGGCTGTGAGACATGGAGTATCCGGAAACAGGACTTCCATAAGCTCCTTGTCTTTGAGAGAAAAGTGCTTCGGAAGATCTTCGGTTCGGTTCTGGATGCAGATACAGGGGAATGGAGGATCAGATACAACCAAGAGCTTGAGGAACTATACCAGCAGCCCAACATAGCAGGAGCTGTCAAAGCCAAACGAATGCAGTGGACCGGCCATGTGGCCCGGATGGAGGATCACAGATGGCCTCGGAAGCTCCTGGATTTCACACCTACAGGAAAGAGAGCGGCAGGGAGACCCAAGAAGCGTTGGAGGGATGGACTCCATGAAGATTTAAACCAAGTGTCAATAGATGTGGCCGAATGGCGGATAGCAGCAATGGACAGAACACAGTGGAGGAGGAAACTTGTAGATGCGTGGGGTCCACTGGGCCTGATCACGTAGTAGTAGTAGTAGTAGTAGTAGTAGTATCTTGTGTTAAGGGATATCACGAACTATGAAGGAAACTGTTGTGGCTGTGGATTGAGTCAGATGTGTGGCACGACCGACGCACACAGATCCGACGGACTGTGTATCGCATACAGGCGCACAGACTTGACGAGTAGGCGCTGTCACACGAGGGCAGACGAGACCCGGGTCGTTCCTCCTGGCTGGATGTACAGACAGCAGAGTTGTCAGCAGGTCGGCACAGGCAAACTGAAAGCTCATTGCATGCGGAGTGGCGGCCTGAAGGCACTGTGCAGGCACTTCACACTTTGCCTGCGTGCCAAAGGATTCACTGAGCCCTGCTACACATTACGTTAGCCCTGATTCGAAATGGTTCAAATGGCTCTGAGCACTATGGGACTCAACTGCTGAGGTCATTAGTCCCCTAGAACTTAGAACTAGTTAAACCTAACTAACCTAAGGACATCACAAACAACCATGCCCGAGGCAGGATTCGAACCTGCGACCGTAGCAGTCTTGCGGTTCCAGACTGCAGCGCCTTTAACCGCACGGCCACTTCGGCCGGCAGCCCTGATTCGCTCTGTGGCATCGCCTCAGACATTTTCCAGCAGCCGCAAGAAATAGGTTTTTTTGTACGGCTTGAAGAAGCCGAGCTGGATTGTCCCTGATGGTTGTAAACGGTTACCATTGGAGCCAGTTATGTGATACAAGGGGAGAAATTTCCCCGTGACGGTCGTTCTGAAAAGGTTCTGCTAGGCGGGACAGGGGACTGGCCAATGATAATGCCTATGTTTTCCTCCTAACATCTGATTGCCTAAAAGGCTGATATCTTAATTACTTTCAGGCAGCGGTGGAGTGCCGGTACACAGCTCTCGGTGGGGTACATGTGTGCTACCTGGGGTGGAGGACGTGCCATCGTTGTGTAGCTTTCTCATTTAATTTCATTCATTCCATGTTTCTAAACGTGCTGCATATTTTAAAAAGCGGATCATACAGTTTACTGTTTTACACGTTACAGTATGTTGTTGTTGTTGTTGTGGTCTTCAGTCCTGAGACTGGTTTGATGCAGCTCTCCGCGCTACTCTATCCTGTGCAAGCTTCTTCATCTCCCAGTACCTACTGCAACCTACATCCTTCTGAATCTGCTCAGTGTATTCATCTCTTGGTCTCCCTCTACGATTTTTACCCTCCACGCTGCCCACCAGTACTACACTGGTGATCCGTTGATGCCTCAGAACATGTCCTACCAACCGATCCCTCCTTCTGGTCAAGTTGTGCCCAAACTCCTCCCCAATTCTATTCAATACCTCCTCATTAGTTATGTGATCTACCCATCTAATCTTCAGCATTCTTCTGTAGTACCACATTTAAGTTACAGTATATTGTCCTATATTTGAAACAAAATTTGATTTTAAGGTTGGCGCCGGTGGCGACACCTGCTACGTGGTGAAACGTTGTTGTGATACCTCGCGTAAGGAGGAGAAATGCGTACCATCACGTTTCCGACTTTGATAAACGTCGGATTGTAGCCTATCGCGATTGCGGTTTATCGTATCGCGACATTGCTGCTCGCGTTGGTCGAGATCCAATGACTGTTAGCAGAATATGGAATCGGTGGGTTCAGGACGGTAATACGGAACGCCGTGCTGGATCCCAGCGGCCTCACACCACTAGCATCCCTGAGTCAACAGATGGGGACGTTTGCAAGACAACAACCATCTGCACGAACAGTTCGACGTCGTTTGCAGCAACATGGAGTATCAGCTCGCAGACTATGGCTGCGGTTACCCTTGACAGACAGGAGCGCCTCCGATGGTGTACTCAACGACGAAACTGGGTGCAAGAGTGACAAAACGTTATTTTTTCGGATGAATCCAGGTTCTGTTTACAGCATCATGATGGTCGCATCCGTGTTTGGCGACATGGCAGTGAACGCTCATTAGAAGCATGTATTCGTCATCGCCATACTGGCGTATCACCCGGCGTGATGGTACGGGGTGCCATTGGTTACACGTCTCGGTCACCTCTTGTTCGCATTGACGGCACTTTGAACAGTGGACGTTACATTTCAGATGCGTTACGACCCGTGGCTCTACCCTTCATTCGATCCCTGCGAAATCCTACATTTCAGGAGGATAATGCACGACCGCAGGTTGTAGGTGCTGTACGGGCCTTTCTGGACACAGAAAATGTTCGACTGCTACCCTGGCCAGCACATTCTCCAGATCTCTCACCAATTGAAAACGCCTGGTCAATGGTGGCCGAGGAACTGGCTCGTCACAATACTCTTGATGAACTGTGGTATTGTGTTGAAGCTGCATGGGTAGCTGTACCTGTACACGCCATCCAAGCTCTGTGCCCAGGCCTATCAAGGCCATTATTACGGCCAGAGGTGGTTGTTCTGGGTACTGATTTCTCAGGATCTATGCACCGAAATTGCGTGAAAATGTAATCACATGTCCGTTCTAGTATAATATATTTGTCCAATGAATACCCGTTTATCATCTGAATTTCTTCTTGGTGTAGCAATTTTAATGGCCAGTAGTGTAGTAATAAAACAAAAGTAACAATACTGAGTTAATACTGGTATAAAATCAACAGAATTTAAGGAAAAGAAAACGGAAACAATATGTTTATTTAAGAAGAAGCTAATAGGTCATAGAAGAGGCTTTTCATAGAAGGAGTCCCACTACCTGACTGTTCCAGCTGGTAAGCCATTGGAACAACTTCGAGCCAGTCCCAGATGGAACAACAATTTGCTTCGATCTAAGTACAAGTTGTACTGAATTTTGTTATTCACAATTTTTCATTATATATAAAAAATTAACATACATTTTTCACGTTGATTTTACTGTTATAGTACAATTTCAAGTAATGTAACATGAAAAATGATCTATTGTTGGAAATTTACAACTTGGATGACATTCCGTAGAAATGTTGGAACACGTGAGGCTATACTGACCCTACGATTTATCTTAAAAGAAAGATTAAGGAAATGCAAACCTAAGTTTCTAGTATTTGTAGACTTAGAGAAAGCTTTTGACAGTGTTGACTGGAATCTCTCTTTCAAATTCTGAAGGTGGCAGGGGTAAAATACGGGAAGCGAAAGGCTGTTTACAATTTGTAGAGAAAGCAGATGGCAGTTATAAAAGTCGAGGGACATGAAAGGGAAGCAGTGGTTGGGAAGGGAGTGAGACAGGGTTGTAGTCTCACACGATGCTATTCAATCTGTATATTGAGCAAGCAGTAAAGGAAACGAAAGAAAAGTTCGGAGAAGGTATTAAAAACCATGGAGAAGAAATAAAAACTTTGAGATTCGCCGATGACATTGTAATTCTGTCAGAGACAGCAAAGGACTTGGAAGAAGAGTTGAACGGAATGGACAGTGTCTTGAAAGGAGGGTATAAGATGAACATCAACAAAAGCAAAACGAGGATAATGGAATGTAGTGGAATTAAGTCGGGTGATGCTGCGGGAATTAGATTAGGAAATGGGACACTTAAAGTGCTTTGCTGTTTGGGGAGCAAAATACCTGATGATGGTCGAAGTAGAGAGGATATAAAATGTAGACTGGCAATGACAAGGAAAGCGTTTCTGAAGAAGAGAAATTTGTAAACATCGAGTATAGATTTAAGTGTCAGGAAGTCGTTTCTGAAAGTATTTGTATGGAGTGTTGCCATGTATGGAAGTGAGACATGGACGATAAATAGTTAAGGCGAGGAGCGAATAGAAGCTTTCGAAATGTCGTACTACAGAAGAATGCTGAACATTAGATGGGTAGATCACATAACTAATGAGGAGGTATTGAATATAATTGGGGAGAAGAGGAGTTTGTGGCACAACCTGACTAGAAGAAGGGATCGGTTGGTAGGAGATGTTCTGAGGCATCAAGGGATCACCAATTTAGAACTGGAGGGCAGCGTGGAGGGTAAAAATCGTAGAGGGAGACTAAGAGATGAATAAACTAAGCAGATTGAGTAGGATGTAGGTTGCAGTAATTACTGGGAGATGAAGAAGCTTGCACAGAATAGAGTAGCATTGAGAGCTGCACCAAACCAGTCTCAGGACTGAAGACCACAACAACACAACAACAACATGACATTTGACAGTGGTATGACGTTCTTGAATAATAACTGGCAGTTACGTGGGCCTACCTGTGGGAGGGAAGCTTCGGAAGTTCGTCGGGCCTCGCCTCCCCAAGGAGGTTTAACTCAGTGTATTTCTGTAACGTAAGCCCTTCATGAAGTAAAACTTAGCAAATATTTACGTGTTACTTACATATGATCACAATCCTTATACATTTTCTATCGTTGGCTAATGTTATATATAGTCATCCGTGTCTGTATGCTGAGTAGAGTGCTCGTCAGATTTTGTCTGTGATGGTGTTCTGTTCTAACCAATCATCCGGCTGTCTTACCCTTTGTCGTATGTCATTGTCATCGCCTTGCGGTCGTATGTGTCTAAACATGTGGCCCTATAATGTGATGTGTACCGCTGTAACGATTTCTCCACATGTGCATATATCTGTGTCACTTAGTCCAACATGTTGGAGATGTTGTGGATACTGTCCATGCCAATACCAACATTCTGAAGCCGGAAAGAAACTGGTATAGGCATGCGTATTCAAATTCAGAGATATGTAAACAGGCAGAATACGCCGCTGCTATCGGCAACGCCTATATAAGACAACAAGCGTCTGGCACAGTTCTTAGATCGGTTGCAGCTGCTACAAGCGCAGGTTATCAATATTTAAGTGACTTTGAACGTGGTGTTATCGTTGGCGCACAAGCGATGGGACACGGCACCTCCGAGGTAGCAATGAAGTGGGGATATTAATGACATGTTTCGCTGATGACATTGCTATCCTGAGTGAAACTGAAGAAGAATTACATGATCTACTGAACGGAATGAACAGTCTAGTGAGTACAGAGTATAAATTGAAAGTAAATCGAAGAAAGACGAAGGTAATGAGAATTAGTAGAAATGACAACAGCGAGAAACTTGACATGAGGATTGATGGTCACGAAGTAGATGGAGTTAAGGAATTCTGCTACCTAGGCAGCAAAATAACCCATGACGGACGGAGCAAGGAGGACATCAAACGCAGGCTAGCTATGGCAAAAAAGGTATTATTGACAAAGAAAAATCTACTAATATCAAATATCAGCCTTGATTTGAGGAAGGAATTTCTCAAAACGTACGTCTGGAGTATAGCATTGTAGTGAAACATGGACTGTGGGTAAACCGAAACAGAAGGGAATCGAAGCGTTTGAGATGTGGTACTATAGACGAATGTTGAAAATTAGATGGACTGATAAGGCAAAGAATGAGAAGGTTCTGCGCAGGATCTGAGAGGAAAGGAATATGTGGAAAACACTGATAAGGAGAAGGGACAGGATGATAGGACATCTGTTAAGACATGAAGGAATGCCTTCCATGGTACTAGAGGGAGATGTAGAGGGCAAAAAATCTAGAGGAAAATAGAGAGTGGAATACATCCAGCAAATAATTGAGGACGTAGGTTGCAAGTGCTACTCTGAGATGAAAATGATAGCACAGGAGAGGAATTCGTGGCGGGCGGCATCAAACCAGTCAGAAGACTGATATGTTAATCC
Source organism: Schistocerca americana (assembly GCF_021461395.2). NCBI lineage: Eukaryota > Metazoa > Arthropoda > Insecta > Orthoptera > Acrididae > Schistocerca > Schistocerca americana. The sequence goes on along the minus strand of NC_060127.1, from coordinate 208,976,165 downwards.
AAGCACTGACGGAATATTCCATAAATATTTCTGATAATCTCTATTCCATTACTGTAAGCACTGCTTCAAACAACAGTAAAAGATCTAAACAGGAAAATGGAATTCCTAATACGTAGGTACACATGGTTACCTACACAATGTGATCAGAAGTATGCGGACACCCCCCCCCCCAAAACATACGTTTTTCATATTAGGTGCATTGTGCTGCCACCTACTGCCAGGTACTCCATATCAGCGACCTCAGAAGTCATTAGACATCGTGAGAAAGCAGAATGGGGCGCTTTGCGGCACTCACGGTCTTTGAACGTGGTCATGTGATTGTCACTTGTGTCATACGTCTGTACGCGAGATTTGCACACTCCTAAACATCCCTAGGTTCACTGTTTCCGATGTGATAGTGAAGTGGAAACGTGAAGGGACACGTACAGCACAAAAGCGTACAGGCCGACCTCGACTGTTGACTGACAGAGACCGCCGACAGTTGAAGAAGGTCGTAATGAGTAATAGGCAGACATCTATCCAGACCATCACACAGGAATTCCAAACTGCATCGGTATCCACTGCAAGTACTATGACAGTTAGGCGGGAGGTGAGAAAACTTGGATTTCACGGTCGAGCGGCTGCTCATAAGTCACACATCACGCCTCTAAATGCCAAACGACGCCTCGCATGGTGTAAGGAGCGTAAACATTGGACGATTGAACAGTGGAAAAACGTTGTGTGGAGTGACGAATCACGGTACACAATGTGGCGATCCGATGGCAGGGTGTGGGCATGGTGAATGCACGGTAAACGTCATCTGCCTGCGTGTGTAGTGCCAATGGTAATATCGGAGGCGTTAGTGTTATGGTGTGGTCGTGTTTTTTATGGAGGGGTCTTGCACCCCTTGTTGTTTTGGGTGACACTATCACAGCACAGGCCTATATTGATGTTTTAAGCACTTTCTGGCTTCCCACTGTTGAAGAGTTATGGGGGAATATCGATTGCATCTTTCAACACAATCGAGCACTTGTTCATAATGCACTATCTATGGCACAGCGGTTACACGACAATAACATCCCTGTAATAGACTGGCCTGCACGGGGTGCTGATCTGAATCCTATAGAACACCTTTAGGATGTTTTGGAACGCCGAGTTCGTGCCAGGCCTCACCGATCGACATCGATACCTCTCCTCAGTGCAGCACTCCGTGAAGAATGGGCTGCCATTCCCCAAGAAACCTACCAGCACCCGATTGAACGTATGCCTGCGAGTGTGGAAGCTGTCATCAAGGCTAAGGGAGGGCCAACACCATACTGAATTCCAGCATTACCGATAGAGGGCGCCACGAACTTGCAAGTCATTTTCAGCCAGGTGTCCGGATAGTTTTGATCAGATAGTGTATATGTAATTTCTTGATCCCCAACTACATTATTTCCGATAACCTATAACTAAATCTGTGGCCTCCAAATGAACATTGCAAATATAGCACAAGGAGCGCTGGTGGCGAGTGGTGCATTTCTCATGACGATATACTCCCGAATATTCTCTGGACAGGACACATTCTTCAGGGAGTTTTGATGCGGCCCGCTACGAATTTCATTCCTTACCTTATCAGTCCACCCAATTTTCATCATTCGTCTGTTGCACCACATCTCAAATGCTACGATTCTCTTCTATTTTTAGTCTGTACAGGTTATTCCCTGGTGCCCTAATGCGTCCCTTCGTGATCACCAATTTTATGTCAAGTTTCTCGCTATTCTCATATTTGCTACTTCTCTTTACCTTTTGTCTACTCTCAAACCATATTCAGCCCTCATTACATTGTCCATTCCACTCAGTAAATACTGTAATTCTTCACTTTTACTGGAGATTGCAATATCTGCGAATCTTATCATTGATATCATTTCACAATAAATTTTAACCCTCTCTGAAAACTTTCTTTTATTTTACTGATTGCTTCTTCGATGTACAGGGGCAAAAGACAACATATCTGTTTTAATCTGAACTCTTCGTTCTTGGTATTCCAATCCTATTGTTCCCTTTTTGTTTTTGTAAATATTTATGTATATCACCTCTGTTTCCCTGTAGCGTACTCCTACATCTTGCACTATCTGGTATTGTCCAATGCTTTTTCTAGGTCGAGAAATCGTATGGGCGTATTTTGATTTTCCTTCAGTCTTGTATCCAGTATCAAGCGTAACGTGAGAAATTTCTCCGTTGCGCCTTTACCTTTCCTAAAAACAAATTGATGGTCATCTAACAGACCCTCTGTTTTATTTTCCATTCTTCTACGTAATACTCTTGTCAACAGCTTAGATGCATGAGGTGTTAAGCTCATTGTGCGATAGTTTCTGTAGCTATCCGTCCTTGCTATCTTCGGGTTTGTGTGGATCGTATTTTCCTGGATGTGTGATGGTAAGGCGTCAGTTTCGTAGATTCTACAAACCAACTTGTCAGGTTGTTGTCCTACCACTCGTCTGCGGCCTGGAATCTCATTGACTGGAGTAGAATGAGTCTCGCTTCCAACTGAGCGCCGGCGATTAGCGTGTCTGGAGGCGCCCCACACAGCAGTAGGACAACAATCTGTCAGCCGCCATACAGTCCGACAACCAGGATTGAGGTTCTGGAGGGCCATTTATTTCCACAACATGACCCCTATGGTTCTCATATGCGGTACCGTTATGGCACAGCGGTACGTCGCCCTTATCCTACGTCCCGTTTTGTTGCCCTTCATGGCAAGCCATGGGCAACGGCCTTGCCGCAGTGGATACACCAGTTCACGTGAGACCACCGAAGTTAAGCGCTGTCGGGTGTGGCAGGCACTTGGATGGGTGACCATCCAGGCCGCCATGAGCTGTTGCCGTTTTTCGTGGTGCACTCAGCCTCTTGATGTCTATTGAGGAGCTACTCGACTGAACAGTAGCGGCTCCGGTCACGCAAAACCATCGTAACGACCGGGAGAGCGGTGTGCTGACCACACGCCCCTCCTATCTGCATCCTCGTTGAGGATGACACGGCGGTCGGATGGACCCGATGGGCCACTTGTGACCTGACGACTGAGTGCTGATGGCAAGCCATCCTGGTCTTACATTTTAACAACATGATGCCTACCTGCACACTGCGAGAGTTTCTGCTGCTTGTCTCCGTGCCGGACGAACCCTACCTTGACCAGCAACGTCTCCGTAATTGAGAACGTTTGGATCATTATCCTTAGGGCCCTCAAACTTCCTGCGGACAATTTAACGCGCAAATTGGAGAGAATTTGCCTCGATGTCCGTGGAGAGAACATCCAACGAATCTATCAATCAATGCCAAGCCGAACAACTGCCTGCATAACGTCCAGAGGGGGATCAACGCACTAACGTCTTACTCAAACCCTACCTTGGCCAGTAAGTTAGCTGTGTCTCTCCTCAGTCGAGAACGTTTGAAGCATTATCGGCGAGCTCTCCAACCATCTTGGATTTTTGACGACCTAACGCGGCAATCAATTCGCCAGAGTGTACCACAAAAAGAGCATCCAACAACTCTATTAAACAACCCCAAGCTGAATAACTACTTGAATAAGGGCCAGAGATGGACCAACGCCATATTGACTTGCTCAGATTATGCAGCCCTTTCTCTTGAAGAAATCATCCAGTTTTTCTCATACTGTAATCATTTGTTTGTCTGTACACGTACACCACATCTACCGATTCCCGTCGTATTCGGATAATTCCGTGACGGAGCGTCTTTTTCATGTTAGGGTGTGCAAGTCCTTACACCTTCTCTTATTATCTTTTCCTCTTTGACACTTTTTGTGTACATTATCGTAAACGCTTTACAACAATCTTCTGATAAACCTGTTTTCAGCTTACTTTTGTGAAGGGATTTATTTGTTCCTTCTGTAGTTAATTTGCCTGTCTATTTTTAGTACGTAACCAGTAAGCCAACCTCACCCTTTCTCCAGTTTTTAAAATTAAAAACTCGCTTGCATGAAACAGCTTCAGATGCCTGAATTCTTGACAAATATGTTAACTACGACGGTCGTCCACAAAGTAAGTTCAGTTTCCATTTCTATCCGCGGCAGCGCTGCGATCGGAGTTCCGAGCATGCGCGGCAGTTACTCTGACTCAAGGAGAAGACGTGTACGCCATTGTCAGATCGCTGCTGCCGACGTGTGCTTTGTATTGCTTCTTTATAACGTCAGCCGTAATTGAAAATGCCGTCACATGTGAAATCAAACGTGTGATTTGTTTCCTAATGCAAAGAAAGTTAAGCTAAAGGAAATTCATCGACAAATCTGCAAGGTTTACAGCCAAAATGCTATGAGTGATGCAATGCTTAGAAGGTGGGTCAGACTGTTCAATGAAGGACGTGATCGAGTGCACGGTGAAGAACGAAGTGGTTGCCCGTCTGTGGTTTCTGATGAACTGTTGCACACAATTGAAGAAACGATTAAGCACAACCGTAAGTTTACACTCAGTGGCCTTGCTATAGATGATCCCAATTCATGAAATTATTACTGAAAAACTGAAATTCCGAAAACGTTACTCACGTTGGGTACCCAAAATTGTCTCTGAACAACACAAGAAACAACGGATAGGCAGTGCACTTCAGTTTTTGACACGCTACAGTGCAGAAGGCGATGGTTTTCTTTCTCGGATAGCCACGGGGGATGAAACTTGGGTATCGTAGGACACCCCTGAGACAAAACTGCAGTCAGTGGAATGGAGGCACACTCCATCCCCAACGACTGTTAAGCCAAAGGAAATCTTGACACCTCTAAAAGTCATACGCACCGTTTCTTGGGACAGAAAAGGCATTTTGCTCATTGAATTCTTACAACGAGGCCAAACAATCAATGCAGATGATTACTGCGAGGCCATTAAGAAATTGCGCCGCGCAATACAGAACAAGCGCCGAGGATTACTGTTAAAAAATGTTGTTTTTTTGCACTATAATGCCCGACTTCACACAGCGAATGTGGCCAAACAACTCTCACGGGAACTCATTCTGGAACTCTTACGGGAATTTCACTGGGACGCGTTCGATCATCCTGCGTACAGCCCGGACCTCGCTCCTGGCGACTTTCATCTCTTCTTACACCAAAAACCTGTCCTTGGTCGTCAACACTTCAACGATGATGACGAGCTGAAAGAACATTTTACCACATGGTTGAATAGACAGGCGGCAACCTTCTATGAAGAAGGCATACAAAAGCTTGTGCCACGCTACAGTGCCTACAACTATGTAGAAAAGTAGTTCAACAGTTGTAGATTTTTGTACAATAAATATTTTTTGTGTATCTGTACACGATTGTTTTATATAACTAAACGGAACTTACTTTGTGGACATACCTCGTAATTGGCGCTTAGCGTGTAAAACCTTTATCGTTGAAGACATAATTTTTCACCGATATGAATGTTTATGACGTCGTATCATGTGACCTAGGTGTAGCACAATGGGTAATACTGCAGGTACGTTTAGCGGTATTGTGAATACTGTATACAGACTGTGTTGCGAATAGATTTAGTAGGGAAGACGTAATAAACCAAAATTTCGTGCTTGATGCTTAAGTTTTACTGCACGGACAGCAAAAAATTTACTTATCGCCAATTTTTTTCTTTTCATTGTTTTGTGGGGGATGTCAGTGCGATAACATATTCGAATAGGCTTGAAATTTTGTATAAAGTTTGTTGGAAGTCGCCAAGTACTTTCGTTATCAAATATTGCTCGAATATAGTCTGGGTAATTTGCGCACCATGAGTTATGCTGCCTGAGGAGGTGTACGCAGTTTCCAGCTTTAGTGCTCGTCTTCAGGTGTTAAACCTGTAACGTATGATTATACTCCCTAACGCGTAGATCAAGCCAGCGTTTTAGATTCTGAAATCTTCTTCTTCTTGTTCTGTACTTCAAGGCTTGGGCACCTAGGTAGGACCTGTTCTGTCTTCACCTCCCACTACCACTGGGTCTTCCTACGTCCCCCCTTCCTCATGGCTGGTACGAGATGGCCACACATGGGATACCGTCTGCACTCATTCTTTGTCGGTCATGTTTCCATGATCTTCAGTCTTCTTTTTAATATTATAAATATCTAGTTCATTCCTACTATCTTCATTTCATATATGGGCTTCCCTGGTAACACCTTTCACTTCCTACGAAATCTCATTTCTGCTCCATGTAGTTTGGTTTTATTGCGTGTTTTTGGGATCCATGGCTCACTTCCACGTAGTAACGCAGGTGTAGCCACGGTTCTACGAAAATTGAATTCGTTTTCTTCCTAATTGTGTTTTGCAATGTTCTGTTTATCGCTCCACATATTGACTGATATTTGTTGATATTTTCTATATCATTGTTCATGTCATAGCTTATGTTGCATCCTAAGATACTAAAATTGGAGACCTGCTCTAGTGGTCTTTTATCTATTATTATTTTTGAGTCTATAGGGTATTTCCGATGATGAGCCATGATTTTTGTGTTCTTCGTTGATATTCGAAGGTTTTTTTCTCCTTTCGCTGACATGTAATTTATAGACTACTTTATCTAGCTCACTTTCACTGTTTTTCAAAGTGGTAACATTGTCTGCATAAATAACGATACGAACATGTTTATATCTATTATCTGTATACTCTGATTTACTTTTTGTTTCCCTGTTTTAATCAAATCATTTACATATACGTTAAATAAGGTTGGTGACGGGCTACAACCTTGTTTGAGTGCCTTATTCGTAGTTATTTCTTCAGTTTTATTATTGCCCTTGTTGTGAATTGGCAGGAGCCAATTCACGGGATTTGGAGGAAGCCGAAAGGCACGCGTTTAAGCTCACGCAGGCTGGCGTGAGATCTGGAACAGGTAAAGTAATTATACTATCAAGAAAAGTACGTAGCTGCTGGAATACTTTAATCCATAATTGGTGAACATCGGTCTGACTGTACATGCGTCCCAAGATAAATAACAAATGATAATGGCGCCTTGCTAGGTCGTAGCAAATGACGTAGCTGAAGGCTATGCTAACTATCGTCTCGGCAAATGAGAGCGTAATTTGTCAGTGAACCATCGCTAGCAAAGTCGGCTGTACAACTGGGGCGAGTGCTAGGAAGTCTCTCTGGACCTGCCGTGTGGCGGCGCTCGGTCTGCAATCACGGACAGTGGCGACACGCGGGTCCGACGTATACTAACGGACCACGGCCGATTTAAAGGCTACCACCTAGCAAGTGTGGTGTCTGGCGATGACACCACAGCCCTCTTCTGTTATTGTTTTTGTGTCTATCTATGAGATTTTTATAGATGACTGGAATATCCATCTTTAATCACTTTGTCACATAGTTCGTTTTCCTTCGAAATGTAAAAAGTGTTTAGGAAGTGTGCCTCTTTATTGAATTCTCGTCTTTCTCTAAAATTCTTTTTATTATTTATTTTTTTAATTTTTAATTTTATTTATTTTTGTGTATTTATTTTTTATACCTGTAAAATTCTTTTTATAGGAAGTATGTATCACTACACGAACGAACTTCCCAGAATCCACGTTGTCCTTCTGATAGGAGAATCTCTGTTATTATTAAAAATGAAACTCCTCCAGCTGTTCTTAAGATTTTATATTTATTTGGCTACTAGTTTCGACGTTTGCGTCAACGTCATCGTCAGGCCCGTACACTTTGATGAAATCAACTGTGTGTGGCTGAGTACCAGAAGTCCGCGGTCAGACCAACAGGTGCTCCACATGTATGTGCCACACAGGGGAGTTCTAGTGCCTGAAGATGGCGTTGACGCAAACGTCGAAACTAGTAGCCAAATAAATGTAACATTTTAAGAACAGCTGGAGGAGTTTCATTTTTAATAAAAATTATACCAGCTGTGTCCCACCATCATCCGATTTAAATATGGATGTGCGAAGAATCTCTGTTATGGCTCTTAAACGGTTGTCGGTTATTTCTGCAAATATTTTATGGGCTGAGATTAGGAAGTTAATTTCTCTATAATTTTCAGAATTGTTTTTTCAGCATTTTTTAAAATTGACCTCACATCTGATGTTTTCAAAGAGTTTACACCAGCGCCAGAAGTCATTAAATAAATGCAACAATCTAAGATCAGCCGGCCGGAATGGCCGAGCGGTTCTAGGCGCTATAGTCTGGAACCACGCAACCGCTACGGTCGCAGGTTCAAATCCTGCCTCGGGCATGGATGTGTGTGATGTCCTTAGGTCGGTTAGATTTAAGTAGTTCTAAGTTCTAGAGGACTGATGACCTCAGTAGTTAAGTCCCATAGTGCTCACAAGGGAACCTCCCCATCGCACCCCCCTCAGATTTAGTTATAAGTTGGCACAGTGGATAGGCCTTGAAAAACTGAACACAGATCAATCGAGAAAACAGGAAGAAGTTGTGTGGAACTATGAAAAAAATAAGCAAAATATACAAACTGAGTAGTCCATGTGTAAGATAGGCAACATCAAGGAGAGCGTGCGCTCAGGCACGCCGTGGCCCCGTGGTTAGCGTGAGCTGCTACAGAGCGAGAGGTCCTTGGTTCAAGTTTTCACTCGAGTGAAAAGTTCAATTTTTTATTTTCAGACAATTATTATCTGTCCGCCCAAAGTAGCAAACAGTCAACTGCCAGCCAGGAACCCTCGTTAGCAGGAATACTCTCTCTTCCGTGCGCTGTAGTCGACTGACGTCGTGTGTTTCGACGTTTGTTTAGGTGTAGCGTCCCCATACGACGGCGCAGTTACCTCGCATTGGACAGACGGACGGACAGATAATAATTGTCTGAAAATAAAAAATTAAAGTTTCCACTCGAGGGAAGACTTGAACCAAGAACCTCTCTTTCCGCAGCTGCTCACGCTAACCACGGGACCCCGGCGCTCCTGAGCTCACACTATCCTTGATGTTGCTTATCTTGCGCATGGACTACTCAGTTTGTATATTTTGCTTATTTTTTTCATAGTTCCACACAACTTCTTCCTGTTTTCTCGATTGATCTGTGTTCAGTTTTTCAAATCCTATCCACTGTGCCAACTTATAACTAAATCTGAGAGGGGTGTGATGGTGAGGTTCCCTTGTCAGAGCCATTTGACCCATCTAAGATCACAGAAGATTCCACCACATTTTGGAAGTTCCGTTTTATATCATCTGGTCCATATGCTTTCCTGTTTTCGGTACGTTTTAAGTTTTGCAGGTAGGAAAAACCTACAAGTGGAACTGGGTTTTAGTTTTAGCCGTTTAATTATAGGGCTACAGATTGTGGGTAGCTTCCAACTGGAAATCCTCGAGCGCATCCGTTTGTTCTACCATCCTCATTAATCTGCTTGCATTACAAGCCATAATAATGGCTCGTCACTTACAGAGCCACCGAGCAAGTCCTACCTGGTGCTTCGGAGATGGTGCCTCGAAGAAGCCAGTGGGCCGGTGGCTGACAGACGCGGCGTGTGACGCTGAGCCCGTGTGCTGTGGAAGCCCAACGGCTGCAGACTTGCCGGCCTCTGGAGGAGGCTGCCGCGGCGGCGAGGACACCAGCCACCCGCCGCCGGCGCCGTCGACGTCTGCGCCGGTAGAGCCCAGCTCGAGCTGCGGGCTGGGCACGAAGTCGGGCGGCCGCGTGGTGCGGTCCGCGGGGGGCGTCGACGACGCGTCGTGGGCGCCGGCAGTGGCCGTCTCCGAGGTGGGCACCGGGGTGGGGGCGGCCACGGCGGCGGCCGGGGGCGGCGTCGGCGTCGCGGCGCCTGCCCCGGCACGGGCGGCAGACGTCGCCAGCAGAGCGGCCAGCAGCAGCGCCTGTTGGCAGGAGGCGAGCGAGACTGTCACAGGAGCCGAGGAACGTCACACTGGAAGACGACGAAGCGATGACAGGCGGCGCTAGCTTGTCAGCTCGAAAAGTTGGACAAGCGTGGTTATCTCAACTAAATGGAGCTCAGGTTTGTTTCCATTAGGAACAGCGTGCTCCATAACCGTATTATTAAGATACGGAATAGGAGGGAGGACACCATCGGTCGTAAATTTTGAATCTATGTCTACACTAAAGCGCCAAAGAAACTGGTGTAGGAGACATATGTAAACAGGCAAAATACGGCGCTGCGATCGGCAACGTCTTTATAAGATGACAAGTGTGAACCGTGATTTATTTTCAAAGAATATTCTTAAGAATTTGTTTTATTTACTAACGATTCATCAAGAACATTAACACATTTAATCACACTATCTAAGCATGGAAGTAGTTGCCAGGGAGTAACTGATGAAATCGTAACCAAATTCCTATTAACAAATGAGAATTTTATTCACTTTAATAGTGCCTAAAAGCATTTTTTAAAAGAAACAGATTTAAAATTATAATCAGAAAGCACCCTCTAAATATCAAAGCTACAATTTATTCAGAAGCAGAAAGAAATAAGTTTTGACTGTATGAGCTTTCAGGCAGAGAACCTTGCCGCTCCCTTTTGACACGGCCGTAGTTACGACCGCTCACAATAGCTTCTGAAAGACTACACAGGTGCAAAATCTGCAACACACCAGATAACTTAAGATAGTTTCAACAATTTACACAAGCACGCAAACTATGCACCCCCCCCCGTAGGAGGGATGGAAATGGTACAAAACACTAACAATTAAAATATTAATCTTGCCACCGAAAGTATGAAACCTCCCCTTATGAATGATTGTGCTGATAAAACCATTACGTTATTTGATTTTCAAACAGCTGAGCAAAACCGAACGTACTCAGACATTTCGCTCTTTACTTATTCTGATCAACACTAAACTGACACACAATATTTTTAGCGCAACGCAATCTGACTTTCAATAATCCCTACAAAAGAATGGCCCTGACTAACTATAACCTATACCTTTCATGAATCACTTACCTCACAAAAATCTTCGTTACTAGAACTACTGCAATACAGCGAGCGCTAGTACTGCCAGCAAAATAAAAGATAACTACTGAAGGCACTAACTACTGATAGGCATAGTTACCAAATGAAAGATTTTGATAGAGAACAAACAATGTATTTACCTTAATAATATTCAAAGGTCATCACATAAATATATCAGTTCATGATATCCAGTATTACAAATTTACTCATTCTGATCGACACACGTCCAGACCGTCCGCTCTCAAAATTCTGCCATCTCTCTCCCCACATCCACCACTGCTGGCGGCTCACCTCCAACTGCGCAACGCTACGCGCTGTTCACATCCAACTGTCCAACATAACAATAGCAAATATTCCAACAATGCAAATCAGCCACAGACTGCACACAGCACAGTCAGTCATTTTCATACAGAGCGCTACGTGGCGTTACAAACATAAAAACCTAAACAGCCTACTTACACAGGTTATCAAGATTTAAGTGAGGCTGAACGTGGTGTTACAGTCGGCACACGAGCGATGGGACACAGCATCTCAGAGGTAGCAATGAAGTGAGGATTTTCCAGTACGACCATTCCACAAGTGTACAGTGAACATCAGGAATCCGGTTGTTGTTGTTGTTGTGGTCTTCAGTCCTGAGACTGGTTTGATGCAGCTCTCCATGCTACACTATCCTGTGCAAGCTTCTTCACCTCCCAGTACCTACTGAAACCTACATCCTTCTGAATCTGCTTAGCGCATTCATCTCTTGGTCTCCCTCTACGATTTATACACTCCACGCTGCCCTCCAGTACTAAACTGGTGATCCCTTGATGCCTCAGAACATGTCCTACCAACCGATCCCTCCTTCTCGTCAAGCTGTGCCACAAACTCCTCTTCTCCCCAATCCTATTCAATACTTCTTCATTATTTATGTGATCTGCCCATCTAATCTTCAGCATTCTTCTGTAGCACCACATTTCGAAAGCTTCTATTCTCTTCTTGTCCAAACTATTTATCGTCCACGTTTCACTTCCATACATGGCTACGCTCCATACAAATACTTTCAGAAATGACTTCCTGACACTTAAATCTAGACTCGATGTTAACAAATTTCTCTTCTTCAGAAACGCTTTCCTTGCCATTGCCAGTCTACATTTTATATCCTCTCTACTTCGACCATCATCAGTTATTTTGCTCCCCAAATAGCAAAACTCCTTTACTACTTTAAGTGTATCATTTCCTAATCTAATTCCCCCAGCATCACCAGACTTAATTCGACTACATTCCATTATCCTCGTTTCGCTTTTGTTGATTTTCATCTTATATCGTCCTTTCAAGACACTGTCCATTCCGTTCAACTGCTCTTCCAAGTCCTCTGCTGTCTCTGACAGAATAACAATGTCATCGGCGAAACTCAAAGTTTTTATTTCTTCTCCATGGATTTCAATAGCTACTCCGAATTTTTCTTTTGTTTCCTTTACCGCTTGCTCAATATACAGATTGAATAACATCGGGGAGAGGCTACAACCCTGTCTTCTTTCCTTAATCTTTCTTCTAAGATAAGTCGTAAGGTCAGTATAGCCTCACGTGTTCCAGTATTTCTACGGAATCCAAACTGATCTTCCCCGAGGTCGGCTTCTAATAGTTTTTCCATTCGTCTGTAAAGAATTCGTGTTAGTATTTTGCAGCTGTGGCTTATTAAACTGATTTTTCGGTAATTTTCACATCTGTCAACGCCTGCTTTCTTTGGGATTGGTATTATTATATTCTTCTTGAAGTCTGAGGGTATTTCGCCTGTCTCATACACTCCTGGAAATTGAAATAAGAACACCGTGAATTCATTGTCCCAGGAAGGGGAAACCTTATTGACACATTCCTGGGGTCAGATACATCACATGATCACACTGACAGAACCACAGGCACTTAGACACAGGCAACAGAGCATGCACAATGTCGGCACTAGTACAGTGTATATCCACCTTTCGCAGCAATGCAGGCTGCTATTCTCCCATGGAGACGATCGTAGAGATGCTGGATGTAGTCCTGTGGAACGGCTTGCCATGCCATTTCCACCTGGCGCCTCAGTTGGACCAGCGTTCGTGCTGGACGTGCAGACCGCGTGAGACGACGCTTCATCCAGTCCCAAACATGCTCAATGGGGGACAGATCCGGAGATCTTGCTGGCCAGGGTAGTTGACTTACACCTTCTAGAGCACGTTGGGTGGCACGGGATACATGCGGACGTGCATTGTCCTGTTGGAACAGCAAGTTCCCTTGCCGGTCTGGGAATGGTAGAACGATGGGTTCAATGACGGTTTGGATGTACCGTGCACTATTCAGTGTCCCCTCGACGATCACCAGTGGTGTACGGCCAGTGTAGGAGATCGCTCCCCACACCATGATGCCGGGTGTTGGCCCTGTGTGCCTCGGTCGTATGCAGTCCTGATTGTGGCGCTCACCTGCACGGCGCCAAACACGCATACGACCATCATTGGCACCAAGGCAGAAGCGACTCTCATCGCTGAAGACGACACGTCTCCATTCGTCCCTCCATTCACGCCTGTCGCGACACCACTGGAGGCGGGCTGCACGATGTTGGGGCGTGAGCGGAAGACGGCCTAACGGTGTGCGGGACCGTAGCCCAGCTTCATGGAGACGGTTGCGAATGGTCCTCGCCGATACCCCAGGAGCAACAGTGTCCCTAATTTGCTGGGAAGTGGCGGTGCGGTTCCCTACGGCACTGCGTAGGATCCTACGGTCTTGGCGTGCATCCGTGCGTCGCTGCGGTCCGGTCCCAGGTCGACGGGCACGTGCACCTTCCGCCGACCACTGGCGACAACATCGATGTACTGTGGAGACCTCACGCCCCACGTGTTGAGCAATTCGGCGGTACGTCCACCCGGCCTCCCGCTTGCCCACTATACGCCCTCGCTCAAAGTCCGTCAACTGCACATACGGTTCACGTCCACGCTGTCGCGGCATGCTACTAGTGTTAAGGACTGCGATAGAGCTCCGTATGCCACGGCAAACTGGCTGACACTGACGGCGGCGGTGCACAAATGCTGCGCAGCTAGCGCCATTCGACTTCCAACACCGCGGTTCCTGGTGTGTCCGCTGTGCCGTGCGTGTGATCATTGCTTGTACAGCCCTCTCGCAGTGTCCGGAGCAAGTATGGTGGGTCTGACACACCGGTGTCAATGTGTTCTTTTTTCCATTTCCAGGAGTGTACATCTTGCTCACCAGATGGTAGAGTTTTGTCAGGACTGGCTCTCCCAAGGCCGTGAGTAGTTCCAATGGAATGTTGTCTACTCCTGGGGCCTTGTTTCGACTCAGGTCTTTCAGTGCTCTGTCAAACTCTTCACGCAGTATCGTATCTCCCATTTCATCTTCATCTACATCCTCTTCCATTTCCATAATATTGTCCTCAAATCAGTCTCTGGACTGAAGACCACAACAACAACAACAACAAATGGCTCTGAGCACTATGGGACTCAACTGCTGAGGTCATTAGTCCCCTAGAACATAGAACTAGTTAAACCTAACTAACCTAAGGACATCACAAACATCCATGCCCGAGGCAGGATTCGAACCTGCGACCGTAGCGGTCTTGCGGTTCCAGACTGCAGCGCCTTTAACCGCACGGCCACTTCGGCCGGCTCAACAACAACAAGAACGGGACCAACGCTGCAGATTTCAATGCTGGGCCTGAGTAGTGTATGGCTCGTCTTCCCGCATCATGTATTTTACACCCTGTTTTTAACGTACTTCCACTTCACTACGTTAATTTAAATTACTACTGTCACTGAGTTGCTGCTTTGCCTGACCGTGAGCGGCGTTAGAGCGCGTATCGATATCTCCCCTCTCGCAGTATCTTTGCTCGACTGCTATTACTTCCCAGTCATAGTCTGCCGTAAGGAGAGTTCGGGTCACGCCTTCGGTCTGCCAGTCAGTTGGAACGCGTATGGAGGGCAGTCCGGACCTGCCAGTCGGGAAGTTGCAATGCGGCAGTAGTGCAGTCGGGTTGGAGCAGCAGCGAGGTCTGCGTCGACGTGGCTCGCCCTACCACTGCCGCCACGCATCACTTGAGCCGGGCCGCGGTCTTGGTGGATCGTCGGTCGCGTTTTGGCTCGCCGATCGTTCATGAGTCGGCTGTGTGTGTGTGCATCGCCTCCCGATTTGTCTTCGTGCGTCCTTAGTTACTGTTGGCTATCGTTCAGGTCTTTGCGCAAGTGTTTGTCATGTTGTGTGTGTAGTTGGCGTTATTTCCACTGACGACTATTTTAGATGTCAGCATTCTGAGAGGAGTCGGTCGGTTGCTGCGGTGCAGTCGGCTGGGTCCGCTGGCGGTCCCTGCGCAGTGGCGGAGCCTGTGTGGAGCTGTCCGAGCGCTACGAGCTTCGTGGCTCACCGACCCAGGACGTAAAAGTTGAGTATGGTTTCAACTATCCAAGCCACGTCCATTCATGCTGTGGTGGTTCGTTTCGGTGGTTCGCTGTTGGGGAGGTTTTCCTATGAGCAACACCGAGTGTTTCTATTCCTAAAATTTAGATACTATGCGGTGCAACTAACTATATTGGTTAACTACAATCCGAGCGCATCAGCGGAATTTACTGCCTTGTGGCCGTTAGTGTTCCGGTTACCTGCCCTGGCCACTGACATAAATTCAGGCAGTGTTCTTTTGATGGAGTCAACTATTATGTGTTTCAAATTCAAGTGTACCAGCGGAATTTTCTGCCTTGTGGCCGTTAGTGTTCCGGTTACCTGCCCTGGCCACTAACGTAATTTCAGGCAGTGTCCATTCCTCACCTGTTGTCGCTGTGCAACATGGTGTGTAATTTTGACAGCTAATACATACTCCATTGTGGATTATCACGTTCGTAATCTTTGGCGCTTGAGTTCTCATGTACTGATTGGTGGCAAGCAAGTCGTTGTGCCGGTCGGTCCGTGGCTGTCCCCTGGTTGGGTTCCGACGGATCGAGTGTATTTGGGATCACCACCTGTCTCACCTGAGTGAACGAGGGCAGACCGACCTCCCAGGAGGCTACTGAGTGCCGTTGCCTTTATTGTCCTTCTGACCGGTGTTGAATTGTCTGTAAATAATCTATCATAGCCAATGCTTTAAAAGAAAAAATTTTATTGTGTAAATGAATTTTGGAAATTTTACTGTAGGCCTTCATCCGTTTGTATTGCATCTTTTATTTGCTATTTTAACTGCATTTTTATTTTGTTGCTTTTAAGACTTCTTGTTTGGAGGCCTTCGCCCGTCAAAGAATTGCTTTTTTAAATTCTTAGTTGTAAAGGTTCGGCTTTGTGCCGTTTTGGTTTAAAGGTTTTATTGAATTACAATAAATTACAATTTTGAGGTGAAACTGATCCCAATCTTATTTGGCCCTTTCCACAATGCTAATCACCTGTTCTGCCCTGCGGGTTTAGCGGGCGTTTCAGGGTCATCAACAAGTGCCAGCGTGCTAACCATTCAATGGAACGTCATCGACACAGGTTTTCGGAGCTGGAGTCGTTGATGACTGCGTGACACAAAGCTTTACACCTCGCCTGGGCGCATCAGCACCGACTTTGGTCTGTTGATGACTGGAAACATGTTGCCTGGATGAGAGACTCTTGTTTAGAATTGTATCGAGAGGACGGACGTGTACGGGTATGGAGACAACCTCGTGAGTCCATGGACCCTGCATGTCAGCAGGGGACTGTTCAAGCTGGTGGAGGCTCTGTAATGCTGTGCGACGAGTACAGTCGGAGAGATATGGGACCCGTGATATGTCTAGACGCAACTCTGGTGGTCGACACGTACGTAAGCGTCCGGTGTGATCACCTGCATCCATTCATGGCCATTGTGAATTCCGGCGGACTTGGGTAATTCCAGCAGGACAATGCGACATCCCATACGTCGAGAACTGCTACAGAGTGGCTCCACGAACACTCTTCTGAGTTTAAACTCTTCCGCTGGCCACAAAACTCCCCAGACATGAGCATTATTGAGCATATGTGGGATGCCTTGCAAAGCGCTGTTGAGAAGAGATCTCTTACGGATTCACGGACAGCCCTGCAGGATTCATGGGTCAATTCCCTCCAGCGCTACTTGGGATATTAGTCGAGTCCACGCCACGTCGTGTTGCGGCACTTGTGGGTGGTCGTGGGGGCCCTACACGATATTAGCCAGGTGTACCAGTTTCTTGGCCCTTCAGTGTAAATGTACATCTACATAGATAACGCGCCAGCCACCACACATGGTGTGCTTTATGGTGGAGGGTACTCTGTACCACTACTTATTTCCTCTCCTGTTTCACTCCGCATATGCCCTAATTTCTTGTATCTTGTCTTCCAGGTCCTTACAGGCAATGTATATTGGCAGCAATAGAATCGTTCGGCAGTCAGGTTCAAATGCCGGTCTTTCTCATGCTCTTTCTGATGTACATCACATATACCGATTTCCACCACATTCGGATAATTCCTTCGTAGTGCGTCGTCTTAGGATACAACAACAACAACAACAAAATACTTAAGCGAGAAATAATGAAACCTTCAAGTACAGAATGTCGTAATAATTTTCGAGTGAATGATGCTTAGCAAAGCGTATAAATGTAATAAAAAAAGACGGATACAATTGGAACTTTGATTTTTCGACACGACAAAGAAAATTTGATTGGTGAGGTATGTTGATCCACCGAAGAAACTGAAGACACTTCGTTTTGGATTCAAGACTGCAGCTAAATCTGATAAGAACGTCACCTAATATTACGCTTACAAGCATTTCGATTTATACGAGGTAATCAGTTTACTTGCGTTTAACACATAAGCAATTGAAGGTGAAAAGTAATGTCAAGTAATAAAAAAAGACGGATACAATTGGAACTTTGATTTTTCGACACGACAAAGAAAATTTGATTGGTGAGGTATGTTGATCCACCGAAGAAACTGAAGACACTTCGTTTTGGATTCAAGACTGCAGCTAAATCTGATAAGAACGTCACATAATATTACGCTTACAAGCATTTCGATTTATACGAGGTAATCAGTTTACTTGCGTTTAACACATAAGCAATTGAAGGTGAAAAGTAATGTCAAGTTAACAGCCCCGACTCATGATGATGATGAATTCATAAAACCGTATATTCGAATGAAGCTTTAATAAATATTAACAAACATAGTATGTGTGATGTACATTATTTTTAACGTGGTATTTTTAAAACGTATTTTCAGAATTTATTTCTCTCGCTAATACTGCGTATTGCGTTATGCAGAATCCCCGGTGGCATATATATCTCCCTTTATTCCAACGACAGAAGCTCATACACCTGCGCCGCTTCGCACGATTTCTAGGTACGTTGAAGTATTCGGCAAATATACACTATCTGATGAAAACTCTTCGGGCAATATTAGTGGACATTAATAGGAGGTTTGTCCACCATTCGTCTTCATGAGTGCTAGAATTCAACTGGCGACGAGGTCTATGGGGCAATAATAGCCCATTGATTTGATCTGATTTGATTTGATTTTAACAGGAGAGCTCAAACAGATTAGGTCTAACCTGCCACTGCCCGCAACGAAACTAGGTTTATTGTGCGGTATCGCTCCCTGTATATCTAGTAAAGCCAACCAGTGCCCTTAAATAGTGCAAGGAGTCCCTCTACCAGTTTTTTGTTAGACACAATTTCTTCATGTGTACTTTTCCCGAAGATTCTGTATATTTTACTATCCAGTTAGGTTGATGCAGTTTCTTCACCCTCATCACAGATCCTATATTTAGGGTCCTCTTCCATTATACCCATTGTGTGTAGGTGTTTTTTGAAGTTCCCATGGCCGGCCATCAGTCCAGTCACGAGTTTGATCTCTTTCCTGTTCAATCCCAGTATTACAGAGCTTCTTTTAAAACATGGCTTGGGCATCATTACCTTACCATGTTTTTGTTTATGGACCTTGGTCCAATATCCTACGTGCTGTTTCATAAGCCAGTTTCGTAGTTCTAATTTTATCATAGGCTTAGTGATTGTCAAGACAGATCCCATAAATGGAGTTGTTGCCCCCATCCTAGCCAATCTGTCGGCTTGTTCATTGCCACAGATCCCTGAGTGGCCAGGGACCCACACTAGGTACACCCTACTGCTTCCCCCTAGCTCCAGTAGAGCCCTGTGGCAATCTGCAACAATCTTGTGGCGTCACTGTTTACACCATTTCAAGCATCGCTTAGCGCTGACTATGAAAATACGTGGCTTACAATGAGCTGCTTGATCATTATATGCCATTCTTGTTGTCTCCATTGAGTCATTCTTGAAGATTCCCAGCTAGGGGCACTTTCACAGTAAGTCAGTTGATCACACTCAAAAATCAATTTATTGACACATTCAGTTTATGTTCACAAGTATAAGTTCTGTGATGTGTTAGCAGTTCAAAACAAATAAGTAAAGTCCTCATTGAAAATGAAGGAATGACTAAGTTGTCAAAGTTCTCGGAGCACAACCAAAGTAAATCTCTGCGTAAGACTATCTTCTGAAACGTTTTCTACCTTCTTAGACATCAACAGTAGGTAGAAAAATTGAAGTCACATCTCACATGCGGCACAAGGAGTTCCACCACCAGAGTCCACAGACAGAGCAGCGAGTGGTAAGGGTGATAGGGTGATGTCCAGTCCGGGAGGTGGCAGGCTGCTGGATATCTTCTAATTCTTCTGGCAAATGCCGAACTGCCTGCTGCTCTTTGCTTTTTTTTCTTTATTGTGATTTCATTGCCCTGCCCCATATGGGCAGGGGAGGGGTGGCAGCGGCACAGTCCACCGCTGTTCAGCCAAAAGGCTTTACAAAAATACAGAACAGTGATTACATGAAGAGGGGGGATAAAAAGGAGGACATAAAAAACACAGTAGATGGAGATGATGGGAGTTAAAGTATACATTAAGATGGGAACATGCACCGGGAGGACAGTTAAAAAGTCGACATACAGGTAAAAGAACACAGCTGGCAATGCGTTGCGCACTTATACACTGGAGTCATACACAAATTGAAAGTCGCCCACAGTATTAAAATCACACAGAGCGAGACACTAAACAAAAACAAAAAAATACACTGGAAGTGACAGAGCACTCATGAAGAATAAAACAGTCGCTGGTAGGGACCTGCTGAAGGACTGGAGGTCAGAGAGGAGTAAAAAAGAGGGGAGTGGGGATGGGTGGCGGGAGTAAGAGGAAACGGGGGGGGGGGGGCAGGGTGTGCACCAAGGGGCAGAAGAGGCAGGAGATGAAGAGGGAAGACAAGGCAGGAGGGAGTGCAGAGAGATTGAAGGGGAGCACAGGAGAGGGAGGGGGCATAGGAGGGGGAAAGCCCCTCAGGAGAAGGGAGGCGGAGGAGAGGGAGCCCTGAAGAGGAGGAAGGTGGGGTTAGAGTTGGTAGGAGGGGTAGACGTCAGGGCGAAGCTCATCATCCAGGAGGGGTAGGTGCTGGAAGTTGAGTTGGAAAAGGAGGTGGAACCTGTGGAGATGGAGAGAGGGCGGGACACGATGGCAAAGGCGCGGCAACGGGCTGGGGATGGAT
The DNA here is from genome assembly GCF_021461395.2 of Schistocerca americana. Lineage (NCBI taxonomy): Eukaryota > Metazoa > Arthropoda > Insecta > Orthoptera > Acrididae > Schistocerca > Schistocerca americana. The sequence continues at coordinate 208,955,828 of NC_060127.1, read as the reverse complement.
AGAGACGGCGGACAATATACAGAGTACGGATGCGCTCAAGAAAAAGGAGAAGGTGGGGGAAGGGGATGAGGTCGTAGAGGATGTGCGTGGGGGACGGAAGGCGGATACAGAAGGCGCCTGCTGCTCGTCGGGCGAGGGCAGTTATGGCTCCGTGGCGGATGTCTACCAGACAGCTGTTGATCTAGCGATGCGGGCTCGGACTCGCTGAGGAAAATGGAGCGGCGGATGCAGCAAAAGGTCCGTAGAACTGGCGCCCTCTACTACTCTTGCGCGCGCCCTCTGAACTACCCTGTTTCCTCCACGTCAAAGCGAAGCACGGCCGAGTCCGGCCGGTGCGCCTGCGGAGCTGCGGCGATGACCCGCACAGCGGTGCTACGTTGCGGGTTGTCAGCATTGCAGGAGACCCTGGGCACACGCCAATTTTGCTACCTGGACTGCTGTCAGCACTTTGGATTTCACGACTCATTCCTTTCGCTCATTTCATCCGGTTTTTATAGCCATGCTTCTCAATACTCGACAATCCGTGAGCCTCAGTATAGGAGGTGTACCTCGTCATGGTTTAACTGTGGTTGTTCCTTTACATTTCGACTACATAACCACATAACCAACAGTTGACTTGGGCAACTTTAATAGCACTGAAATGTGTCTGATGTATCTGATACTCAGGTGGCACCGAGTGACTGTGTTCGAAGTCACTGAGCTCTCGGGGCCGCCCCATTCTGCTGTAACTGCTAACAATATAACACTGCCTGCTTCCTTTTGTATTAGCGGGTCTGTCTGTTGTGACATTAGTGGTCAATTCCGCATTAGATATGTTTGTCCGGCTCCTTTTGATCAGATAGTATATCTCCCTTAATTCCAGAGTATAACAAAATAATGTTAGCAGAATTACAGTTTTTATAAAGAAAGATATCGTAGTGTAGTCATAGAAACAACAAGCATTTAATAATGAATAAGGCAGGAAGAAAACAGACAGTGTTTTTCTCCTGCTGAACTGCTGAACTTGTCTTGTGGAGAAACAAAATAAGGTCACATTCTCAGGATGGGGTGAAAATAATGATGTTTTTAAAGATTATTTGATGTGGATGGCATTTCTTCTGCTACACTTGTCACGGTGTGGTCAAATTAACACACGATTTGAAATTTACTTGCAGCGAATAGTATTTCATGATAAACACATTTAAAAAAACAAGTAGTAGATTCTTTTTTCTTGGTATGTATTGAATTGAATGACTATCGAGTATCGCCTAAGATACTCGACAGGATTCGTCATTTCCTGTCCAGACAGGTCACGGTTCGCAGGAATTGACAGGAAGTCAAGTGGTGAAACCGAAGTGATATCTGGGGTTTCCAAGAAAGTGTTACAGGCTCTGTGCTATTCTTAATCTATGTAAACGACTTTAGAGACAATCTGAGTAGCCTAGGGACAGGAAAATCCAATCCGTTAAAACCGATTCTAAGTAAACGGTATTTTTCGGTATTAATTTAGTCTCGGTTAAAACAAGTATTTTTTCATTTTTACTAATAACCGTCTAAAAAACCGGCATATTAATTTGCCGTTGCAACAGTGCTAAGTTTTTGATTTTTAAATCAACATTTATTTGTTATAAACGAGTAATGTGCACGTGTAGAATTTCCATTGCTTTGAAATAATATTGGGTTATTGTAGAAAATGAGAAAAGCGATCAGTGCTGTTTTAATAACAACGTCAACAGTTGGAAACTAACAACAGGCAGCTGACATAAGAATTTGCTGTGTCCTCGGTTGTCGCCTCCGCCACGTCCCCCCCCCCCCCCCCCCCCCCCCCCCGTCATCTCTAGGGAAGAGGAATGTCGTGTACGGCTGGCGCCTGAAGAGCCGGCACTCCCGCCACACATAACGGTCCTGCGGGTTGCTGTCCATCCAGGCGCTTTCAGCCGGCGCTGCCCGGCTTCACTGCACCATCCGCTGCAGTAAGGAGGGCTCCATCGCCGAACACAGCCGACACCACTCCGTATTCGCCAGTCACTAACTGCTCCTTTTTTTCTTTTTCTTGTGGGTGATGGTGCCTCCATCGTTATCGACTTTGCCGATTTTACTGCTTGTGTGGGATTAGGGCAAAACGGCACATTTCTTTGTTTATTACTCATATAAGGCAGAACTTGGGCTCGTATTTCGGTCCTTAGACCTGCTTCCTTTGTATGTGGTGTTTGTACTTTCGGACATAATGAAGGCGAAGCCGGTCGATGATCTCTTCGGTCGGATGTACACCAGGCTCAAACCTCTTGCAGGAATCCTTTAAATGTGTTCGCAATAGCGACTATGGATAACCGTCAGCTGTAGAATGAAATAACTACAATGAAAATTTGTACCAGACCGGGGTTCGAACCCAGATTTCTCGCTTACCGTGGATCGTCGCTTTACCGTTGGGCATTCCGTATACGACTCACGGCCAGACCTAAACTTCCATATGTTGTCAATTATGCCTCTACTATTTGTACGTGTACATCCATTACCTATATTCCCGTACAGGTGAGACACTTTACTTGAAAGTCACTTTCGCAGTGTCGACCGATAAATACAATATTGCAGCGCCTGTGTTTTTTTTTTAACTACGATGCAATAACACAGGCACTGTAATGTCGTACTTACTGGAATCAGCGAAATACGAGTAATGAGCATAAAAGGCAAGGGGCACTACGTTCGTAGTGTGTGGATAAGCTGAGACTTCGCGTCCTGCGCGAGGCACTGCGATGACGACTGTGTCCAGACGGCTTAGACGTGAGATCAAGTGCCTAGTAAGCAAGAGACCTGGGTTTGAATACCGATACTACCAAATTTTCAAGTTTTCTCATTGATTTACACTAATGCCCACTTGCCGTATCGTCAGCGCACGTGCTGGTATCCATACGCCGGGCGGCCTCGATAGGACCGCCGTCTGCAGATTCCCGGCAGTCTGATGCTGAGTGTGAACCCGAGTAAACGATGGGGTCCACAAGGCGGCGCTAGCGTATCAAGACAACGATTGTGACCGCGACCAGTTCTGACCTTGGAAAGTAATCTATGGTGACAGACTGTGCGCTTTCTCGCGCGTCTTCGTAGAACTGTATTCAGTGAATGAACATTATTATTCTTATTATATCAGGACGATCTCTTGTGATCGTTCATAGAGAATCTGTATACTGTTTTTCACCGTTTCTGTTGCTTTCTTATACGGGGTGTTCGGAAATTCCCATTACAAACTTCTAGGACTTGTAGAGGGAAGCGGGTAGATAATATTTTCAATTGGAACACACGTAGAGAAAGGGTACCGTTTCCGTGCTATAACCATTTAAAAACATGTCGGTAACGCGACCACATTTACAAGTAATCGATTAGACGTGACCCATTACATCCCTTTTTCAGATAATTCCACTTATTAATAACCAAAGAAACGGCTCGTTCACTCGTTGACGAGTTCTCTTCTACGTGATGCAGTCCGACCTCTTCCGCTACGGGTGTGCGGCGTCTCCTTGGAGCATCACAGTAACGCCTACCGACAGAGAAGGTATCCGTTTCTGGAAGCGAAGAGGGTATGCAATGGAATCGGACGTTACGGAGAACGATCTTGATAAGGGAGACGAGTAGCCCTTCCATTACCGTGAGCTTCGTTGTTCAGCAGGATCTTGTCGACGTATTCTGGAAACTAGTTCAGCCATGTTGCTCTAACACTCACATACAGGTGAAAGAGGCGTCGATCCATGCCAGAGAGGTAGAATAGGCGACCTATGGCATCAAACCGGTCATACGTTATAACCCCCCATGACGACTACCCTGTTGCGTACCAACCTAGCAAACAGGTTTTCAAAAGGTTGTAGGATGGAAATGACACGTGTCTGAACGTGGGGTAGTATTCAAAATATTATGTACTCAGTCCCCTCGTCCTAGAAGTTTGTAACGAGAATTTCCGAATACACTGAAGAAATAATTCTATTCTTCAATGCCACTTGGGCACCTGCTTCTTTCCTGCGTGCACCGTCCACAACGGAATACTTAATAATCAGTACAGCATTGGTGCACTGTTGCTTTTGTGGCGTTGCCTATTAGACGGTTGGTGTCAGCGTGCAGTGTGCAAGCTCTGGCCCCCATTGGTCTGCACGAGTCGCTTTTTGCTCAAGAGCCAGTACTGCCATTTTGGGGCTACATCCCGATCCGCGCAGGTAGGAGGGCGAGGGGTAAAAGTGGCCACCAAAGAAATACTGAATTTTCAGCAAACCATGGTTACTGATAGAAGCTTACAACTTTTGAAGCAAGTAACTCCTACTGGAGTAATCACGTTGGAAACTTTTCCCGACCAGACTCCATGTGTGCCTTACTCATGCAGAGAAGAAACTATCGAAGTGCAAGAAATAAAAAGGAACTACATTTGTAGGCCAAAAGACGCTGTTCAAATTAATTTTGAAAAAAGAATATTACTCTTCATGTAAGTAAGGTCCGATCGCGAAAACTTACGACGGCCGGCAGAGCGGTTTGTTGACCAGATGCTCCTCCGTGTCCGCATCCGGTGACGCCTAAGAGCTCAGGATGACACGGCGGCCGGTCGATACCGTTGGGCCGTCAGGGCTTCTTCAGACCGTCTTTTTTTTGTATAAGTAGGGTAACAACAATAGTATAAATGATTTAACCTACATCCGAACACTCAAAATCCAAAAACGTTTTTACCGAAAAGTCATGGGGCAAGCTTCCTCTGTCAAACTCACGGGTAACAATGGCGATGTATTTTACACAAAACTAGCCACTTCCCCCCAGGCGGCAAATAATACGCAACGGCCACCTTCGCCTACCGATCTTACTATTGAAATGAAATGAAATGTCGTGTGGCTAGGGCCTCCCGTCGGCTAGATCGGTCGCCTGGTGCAAGTGTTTTTGGTTGACGCCACCTCGGCCACTTGCTTATCGATGGAGATGAGATGACGAGGACAACATAACACCCAGTCCCTGAGCGAAGAAAATCTCGAACGCAGCCGGGAATCGGACCCGGGTCCCTTTGCATGGTATTCCGTCACGCTGACCACTCAGGTATCGGACGGACGATCTTACTATTAACTGGTAATACGTCCGCTATGCTAATTACTAACAATAATTGCAATATGAGACACGATCAAAAAGTTTACTAAAAGTTTTGAATCTCATTTTTCTTCTGCTCATTGCGTTGTATTACAAATGATTCAAATGGCTCTAAGCACTACGGGACTTAACATCTGAGGTCATCAGTCCCCAGGCTTAAAATTACTGAAACCTAATTAACCTAAGGACATCACATACATCTATGCCAGAGGCAGGATTCGAACCTGCGACCGTAGCGGCAGCGCGGTTCCGGAGTACAGCGCCTAGAAACGCTCGGCCACAGCGGCCGGCGCGTTGTATTACAACAGCCTTGATATGATTCCGTAGCGCTTGCGACGAACATGTACCAATTTGAAGATGACCGCCTCTGTAACGTGCTTTCACAAATCCATGTTACTTGCGTGTGACATTTATGCCGTTGCAGCAGATCGGAGTTAGTCGCGCCCGCTCGTGAGCTGTCAGCATTGGAATACAAACAATGAAATACTTTCCCCTCTAACTTGTGTTAGGCCCACAGTGGTCCTGCTACGTACCCCTCTGCCCCTGAGGTAAGCGGTCAGCTTTATCTAGCACACAGCATGCGGCGCGGCACGTTTCTTTTTACCGCCCTGCCAGTGTCCAGCAATGTTCATTTGTCTAGCTAAAAGCTGTAGTAGAAAATACTAGAGCACTACTGTCTACTGCAGGTCGCGACATACATAGAATTGTCCGGTAAACGGGATGTGGCCAGTACTGAAATAAAAGTTTTAACTTGGGAATGTAAATTTTCAGGTATATTTTTACGATAAAGATCACAGTTAATACTGCCACGTCCGTACTAAGTGTCTACACAATGCAAAGCTCCCACGCACACCACAATCACACACGTAGCCAGTTTATGGTATTTACACCCGTTACCGAAGTTAATAGAGTTCACTGGATCGTTTAGTTATGAAAATCCCCGTTCAAATGTTGTGCACTCTGCCCCACACGTAATACCTGTTCCAGTCTCAGATCGCACAACACGCCACGCGGTTTTAACTAACAGTCAAAAGCAATAATTTTGATATTCCGTCTGAAATTCCACACGACTTCCACTATACCGTTCACTTAAATACACTTTGTACTACTTCGCGAACTCGTAGTTATCATTTTCCCGCGATTTTATAGTACTTTCGTCGGAGCTGCTTTCAATGAGATGTTACTAGTTCGAACCCTCAGCCCCGACTGACTTATATCACACCAAAGGCTTTGTTCCCAGCATAGATTGGGGCGAGCCTGCATTTTTCTGATTGGTTGATATCACAAACAGCAAATCAGGTTGCAGTATTATCCCGCGCTAACCCGCGCTTTACTTCAATGACCAATCATAGTAAAACATTTCTTTCTATGGCAGTTGCTAAATAAATAAATTTCGAAAAGTATCAAATATAAAATTACTCCCACTGAAACTACCGATTAATTTGTGTCCTGCTCACGATTTATTAGTACCATAAAGTGACTACACATTTAATTATAGTAAATCTCCTGTATAGTTTAACTGGTACTTCGCGAATAAACAAAACAATTTTCATTTACTTATGTTCTTCTTCACTCATACAACACTCACACTGCTAATTAAAGCTGCTATAAGACAATTATAATTATGGAAATACATTACATATTAGTCAAACATAACTTTACAACATTGTTTTGACTACTACTGCTAGCACTGTCCGTCAACTGCTGACCTCTGCCGCCTACTAGTGCAACTACGTGCAGCTCTGTAACTCAGGTCCATGTCAGCTGGTGACATCTGTCGATGACTCGTGCCAATAACGATATCGTCCTAACAAGTGATGCGAAGGCGCTACGCCTCAAGCCGAGCTCACCAACGTCAATTAAAATAAAACATTAAAATATGACTGCCTCTGTACGTATTTTTGTTCGTTAGTAGACAAAAAAATTCTGAAATGTTTTTATTCCAATATTTGATCACAATATGAATTCTTTAGACGATGACCGGTTTCGGTCCGTAATGACCATCCTCAGATCTTTTTTACACAATGTCCTAAAGTGATAAGGCCATAATGCCATCGTCAAAACATATAAATATAATCAGCATAGCATCGTCATATAGATCTATACGACGATGCTATGCTGATTACATTTATACGTTTTGGCGATGCCATTATGACCTTATCACTTTAGGACATGGTGTAAAAAAGATCTGAGGATGGTCATTACGGACCGAAACCGGTCATCGTCTAAAGAATTCATATTGTGATCAAAGACTGGAATAAAAAACATTTGACAGTATTGGATCACTGTTTGTATACGCGCCCATGTCGCAGTTGATGAAAAAAATACTCTTGCAAGAAGCCCTAAACGTTGTGTAAGCTGCTCTCAGCTGTTAGAAGCATGTTCTTATAAAACTGGCTGAAGAGCGCGAGCCGCACCCGGCCGCCCTTTCTCCGACCTCTGACGCATGTGTGCGGCAGTTTCTCACGATCGTCCTCGGACATCGGTTGTACTGCAGAATCGCTTCATGGCTCAGTTGGAACTATTTTATGGTGTACTGTGGCAAAAAAGTTCGATGCTCTATTCGCTCTAAAAATTAAGAACAGGACGAGACACAAAAAACTAACGTCACATTATAACACGTCTACAATGCCTCTTGCAAGTAGCAAGGGTTCTCTCCTTCGTGACACGACCTTCTTACTCGTTTCGGAGGGATCCCGCCTTGCAGCAGACTTCTCCTGTGAAATGAGAACTATTATGTAGTAACAGGCGCTGGTAAATTCACAAAGAATGGTTTATTATTCCAATTACAAATAAGTTTAACTACTGATCGGCAGTAACGTCTTAAAGTCCATAACAAGAGCAGACTCTTATGATACGTTTGAGTCAGATTCAGTTCTATGTTTTCTACAGGTCTCCTTAGTTACCAGATCCCATGTTCACAGAACTTCGCCATGGATGGAGTTCCGGGGCAGGCAACTTCACCTCTTGTGACGTCACGGGCAGCCGTCTGTCGCTCCCGGAATACCTCCACCATAAATTAAACACCAATCCAAACATAACCTAACATGCTTTTAGGTATTACTATTATTGCTTAAACCTAGTCTTTTGCAATTGAATTATCAGCCTAATATATCCACTGAAGCGCCAAAGAAACTGGTAAAGACATGCGTATTCAAATAGAGAGATATGTAAACAGGCACAGGGAACAAGTGTCTGGCGCAGTTGTAACTTCGGTTACTGCTGCTACAGTGGCAGGTTATCAAGATGTAAGTGAGTTTGAACGTTGTGTTACCGTCGGCGCATGAGCGATGGGACACAGCATCTCCGATGTAGCGATGAAGTGGGAATTTTCCCGTACGACCAGGGTACTGTGAATATCGGGAATCAGGTAAAACATCAAATCTCTGACATCGCTGCGGCAGGAAAAAGATCCTGCAACAACGGGACCAATGACGACTGAAGAGAATCCTTCGACGTGACAGAAGTGCAACCCTTCCGCAAATTGCTGCAGATTTCAATGCTGAGTCAACAACAAGTGTCAGCGTGCTAACAACTCATCGATGTGGAATTTCGGAGCTACAGGCCCACTCGTGTACCCTTGGTGACTGCACGACACAAAGCTTTATGCCTCGCCTGGGCCCATCAACACCGACATTGGTCTGTTCGAATACATCCTATCTGATGATCAGCATCCATTATTATCCATTGTGTATTCCGACGGACTTGGACAACTCCAGCAGGACAATGCGACACCACACACGTCCAGAATTGCTACAGAGTGTCTCCAGGAACACTTTGCTGTGTTTAAACACTTCCGCTGGCCACCAAACTCCGCAGACATGAATATTACTGAGCATATGTGGGGTGCCTTGCAACGTGCGGTTTAGAAGAGATCTCCGCCCCCTCGTACTTTTACGGATCTGTGGGCAGCCCTGCAGGGTTCACGGTGTCAATTCCCTCCAGCACTACTTCAGACATTAGTCGAGTCCATGCCACGTCGTGTTGGTCACTTCTGCGTGCTCGCGCGTGCCCTACGCGGTATTAGGCAGGTGTGCAAGTTTCTTTGCCTCTTCAGTTTATTTTTGCAATCAAAAGAACACACGATCTCGCAATTTCAAATCAGTTGTAAGTGTATATCATCAACTCCTATTGACCACCACGCGTATTTGCACCCTTACAAAGTGAAGGCAAAATTGATCGCTGTACTTTTGTTGACATACTATGAACTTGAACTCCTAAATTTGTGGTTGCTTCAAGATGAAAAATTGATATCATCCAAAAATTATTATGCAATGAAGTCATCAGCTCGTTACCTTTAACTATCGCCATCACCACACCCGTCTCACTCACCTTTGCCATTTTTACTGGGGAGACAATGTCCGGTTCCTGCCACAACCTCAACCACATATCAGTCGAGATGCTCTACTCCTTCACGTTCATTAGAATTCTTTAATTCTTGTAGGAGGTCTATGTTTACTGCTGAAAACAATACCAACCAAAACGAAAATCCGTTATTTCAGAAACCCGTTATTTTGAACGGTTTTAAGAGTCACGTTGAACTGGAGTCGAAACGAATCGGTATAACCAGAAAACCGCCATCCCCAGTCACCAGACCCCTCAGATTGTTTGCAGACGATGCTGTCGTTTACTGTCTAGTAAAGCCATCAGAAGATTAAAATGAATTGCTAAATGGTTTCGACGAGATATTTGTATACCTGAAATGTATCTGTAGTTGCGAATGTGGGGAAGCATCAGCTGTATAATGGAGTGACAACAATGAAAATTTTTGCCATACCAGGAATCGAACCCTAATTTCCCACTTACCGCGGGTGGTTGCCTAACCATTTGGCTATCCGAACACGACTCACGGCCAGACCTAAACTTCCATATATGGTCAACCATGTGTCTACAACCTGTATTCGTACATCCATTGTGTATATTCCACATCCAGCGGAGACATTTTACTTGAAAGTCGTTTGCGCGGTTCGGCTGACAAATACGATACTGCAGCGCCTGTATTGCTCCGAATTACGACGCAGGGTTCCATCCGAGTTCGAGTCCTGGTCGAGCACAAATTTTCATTGTCGTCATTCCATCATACATGTTGTAACCTGTTGTGTGGCCGAGAAAGCGCGGCGGGACCAAACGGAGAGCAGCCTGCAAACAAACAAATGAACGGAAAGGACGGACACGAAACAATGACGGACGAAGACCTTACAACGACAACACACAAGAAGCAACGGAGTGACAGAGACAACGAAAACATTCCAAGACGTCCACGAGTAATGAAAACAAAGAATGGAATACACACTGTCTGTTGTCGAGGCGATGTGTCGAGACTCACACAACAATTAGACTCGCTGGCTGAGCTTTTTTTTTTTTTTCTTTATTGTGATTTCATTCCTCTGCCCCATATGGACAGGGGAGGGCTGTCAGTGGCACAATCCGCCGCTCTTCATCCGAGTGACATGACAACTTAAAACAAGAATTAAATGTTACATACATAAGGTGAGGAAGGGGAACTTAAAACAGAATAATGGGAGAAAATGGAGGTAAAAAATAGACTAACATGGAAGCGTTCATGGAGGACAGTTAAAAAAGTCACCAGAAAGTTAAAAAACACAGTTGGCGATTCTTAAAACACATAGAAGACACTGAATGGACACGCACAGGTCAAAAGTCGGCCTCAGTATTAAAAACACTCCAGAACAACACACTTAAAACCCACTTGTAGCACGCACAACGAAGAATAAAACTGCCAGGTGGGACCTGCCGAGGGAGAGGTCATAAAGGATGTAAAAGGAGGGGAGAGCAAGGGGCAGCAGCGGAGGCAGTGGGATGAAGAGAGTAGAGGCGTCTGCAGGTACACTAAGAGGCAGGAGATACGTGGGGAGGAGATGAAGAGGGAAGACAAGGCAGGAGGGAGTGCAGAGACAGTGAAAGGGAGCACAAGAGAGGGAGGTGGAGTAGGAGGGGGAAGCTGCTCAGGAGGAGGGAGGGGGAGGGGAGGGAGCCCTGAGGGGGAGGCAGGAAGATGGGGTTTGAGTTGGTAGGAAGGGAAGATGTCAGGGTGAAGCTCATCATCTGGGAGGGGTAGAAGTTGCGTTGGGAAAGGAGGTGGAGGGTGTGGAGATGGAGAGAGGGTGGGACACAACGGTAAAGGCGCGGCAACTGGTTGGTGGTGGAGAGAAAGGGAGACACCAGGGGGTGAGGGGGATCAAGGCGGCGGACAATACATAGTGTGCGGATGTGTTCAGGGAAAAGGAGAAGGTGGGGGAAGGGGACGAGGTCGTAGAGGATGCACGAGGGGGACGGAAGGAGGATGCGGAAGGCGAGGCGGAGCGCATGACGTTCGAGGATTTGGAGGGCTTTATAGAACTGGAGAGGGGCGGAAATCCAAACTATGCTGGCATAACAGAGGATGGGGCGGATCAAGGATTTGTAGGTGTGAAGGATGCTGGCTGAGCGAGAGGCTGGCGCTTAAATGCTCTACCGGGGGCGCCGCTATCGGCCGCTGGCTCCACGTGTTCCCCTGTGGCGCCCTCACGCTAAGTGCGGGCCAGAGGGCGCGCGCCGCCACAGCTTACGGCGCGATGGTGCAGAGACCTCTAGGGATCTTTGACGTCCATGACGTGTGGCGCGCGGTACCAGAACACAGCTGATGGGTTTCGCAACTACAGATACAATTCACGCATTTCATAACGGCTGCAGTCGCCGCAGTGCCTACTCTTTCTGACACGCGTGCACGCCAGAACGAACATTGCGTCGTAATTCGGAATAACACGAGCACTACAATATCATATAGATATTTGTACAGTGCAAAAAGAAGGAATTGAGCTTAAACGGTAGGAAGTGTGCTGTCATTGATACGAGTACTAAAAGGATTCCGTGAAATTTTTGGTTACATAAATTGCACAAATTTGAAGGTTGTCGGTGTAGCTAAGTCCCTAAGAATTACAATTACGAACATCTTAAACTGGAACGATCATAGAGAAAATACTGTGAGGAAGGAGAACAAGTACAGTGTTTCGTTGGAAGAACAAATCCTCTAAAGAGATTTTCTACACTGCGCTTGTCCATCCTATTCTAGAGTTTTGCTGCACGATGTGGAATACACATCAGATGGGACAGACGGAGGACATTGAAAAGTTCTAAGATTGGCAGCTAGTTTTGCATTATCACGAAATAGGTGAAAGTTTCATGGGTATGACGAGCGAGTTGGAGCAGCAACCACTAAAACAGGCGGTTTTCGATGCAATGAAATCTATTCACGAAATTGCAATCACCAGCGTTCGCGTCCGAGAGCCAAAATATTTTGCTAACTACCATCTACATAGAGAGAACTGACCACGTGCTAAAATAAGACAAACCAGAGGTTGCACGGAAAGATTTGTGTGTTCATTTTTTACACGTGCTATTAGACAGTGGGGTGTAACGCACAAATAGTCTGAAAGAAGCTCTATGAGACTTATGCTAAACACTTTAGTGTGAGTCGCATAGTAATCACGTAGAAGCGTTGGATTGTTTCGAGCACTTTAAGAAAAGGAAGGAATTCAGGCTAAAAAGTTCTGGAAGAGTCTCTTCAGATGTTCTTTGAAGCCTCCAAATCTAATTTGTAATATTTCGTGTAAGGGACGATCAAGAAGTTTGAGCCTGAGGCCGTTGCTGCAGCGTATGTGCAACTTAGAGCGACTCCGATGTAGGTGTGTAAGCACCGACATGTAGTGTGGTATTCCCGTCTTTCCGACGTGTGTGCGGTAAATGCGGAAACGTGAACTATGACGACGTTATTACCAAATGCGTCCCAACAAGACCAACGCATGGCTATCCTTTTTATGGATGCAGAAGGGCAAATGCCGGTAGATCTCCAACGGAAAATGAAGAATGTGTCTCTCGAAAGCTACGTCCGGGAATTGCTACAATACCTGCTGCTCTCTCTGGTGATAACAAGTCCCCATCTTGCATATGTCTTAGAGAAGATGTTAACGCCAACTCAGATGCGAGACACTTGAGCACCTGTCCTAGAGTCCTGACCACGCCCAACGCTATTGTCAAGCCTTTGGTCTCTTAAAAAACGCCTTCAGTTGTTCACAATTCCTGTCGGACGAGGATGTGCAGCAGGCAGTTACGGACTTCTTCACGCCGCAGGACTCGGTGGTTTACCAAACGGCTATTTTCACCCTGGTCAGTCGATGGGATGATTGCCTCAGTGCTCACAGCCTCATTCGCACACCGATTTTAAACTGTATGGCATTCGAGAGCAAATTTTTTGATCGCCCCCTTATAGAGGGTGTAACGGATGTAAATATAGATACACTATGTGATCAAAAGTATCCGGACTCCCGAAAAAATATACGTTTTTCTTATTAGGTGCATTGTGCTGCCACCTACTGCGTGGTACTTCGTATCAGCGACCTCAGTAGTCATTAGACATCGTGAGAGAGCAGAATGGAGCGCTCCGTCACGGGCATCGAACGTGGTCAGGTGATTGGGTGTCACTTGTGTCATATGTCTCTACGAGAGATTTCCACACTCCTAAATATCCAATAGGTCCACTGTTTCCAATGTGATAGTGAAGTCGAAACGTGAAGGGACACGTACACCACAAAAGCGTACAGGCCGACCTCGTCTGTTGACTGACAGAGACCGCCGACAGTTGAAGAGGGTCGTAATGTGTAATACGCAGGCATCTATCCAGACCATCACACAGGAATTCCAAACTGCATCAGGATCCACTGCAAGTACTATGACTGTTAGGCAGGAGGTGAGGAAACTTGGATTATTGGGTCGAGCGGCTGCTTATACACCACACATCACGCCGGTAAATGCCAAACGACGCCTCGCTTTGTGTAAGGAGCGTAAACACTGGACGATTGAACAGTGGAAAAACGTTGTGTGGAGTGACGAATTACGGTACACTATGTGGCGATCCGATGGCAGGGTGAGGGTATGGCGAATGCCCGGTGAACGTCATCTGCCAGCGTGTGTAGTGGCAACAGTAAACTTCGGAGGCTGTGATGGTATGGTCATGTTTTTCACGGAGGGGGCTTGCACCCCTTGTTTTGCGTGGCACTATCAAAGAAAAGTCCTACATTGATGTTTTAAGCACCTTCTGCTTCCCACAGTTGAAGAGCGATTCTGGGATGGCGATTGCATCTTTCAACACGATCATTATGCACGGCCTGTGCGGGAGTGGTTGCACGTCAGTAACATTCCTTCAAAGGACTGGCCCGCACAGAGTCGTCCGCAGCTCATGATCTAGTGGCTACCGTTGCTACCTCTGGATCACGGGGTCCCAGGTTCGATTTCCGGCCGGGTTGTGGATTTTCTCTGCCCAGGAGCTGGGTGTTGTCCTCATCATTCCGTCATCATTCATGAAAGTAACTAGATGGGACCGTCAGCAGATTGAAAATGCGTACGGGCGCTGACGACCGCTCAGTTGAGTAACCCACAAACGAAGCATCGTCATTATGATCATCATGCACTGAGTCCTGACCTGACCTGGACCCTGTAGAACCCCTTTGGGATGTTTTGGAACGCTGGCTTCTTGCCAGGCCTCACCGAGCGACATCGATATTCCTCCGTGCAGCACCCAGTTAAGAATGTGCTGCCATTCCCCAAGAAATCTTCCAACACCTGACTGAATGTATGCCTGCGAGAGTGGAAGCTGTCATCAAGGCTAAGGGTGTGCCCAACACCATATTGAATTCCAGCATTACCGATGGAGGGTAATGCTGGAATTCAATTTTCAATTTTCAGCCAGGTATCAGGATATTTCTGATCACATAGTGTAGTCCCCAAGGGAAGATTGATACTTGTGTTGATCCACTGCAAATTGCCGAATTATGAAAACATTCCCCAGACGACTAACCTCCCTCCTGCAGCCTGGGTCCTTCCGACAATTATTGCAGGGTGTTCGCTTTCAGACGTTTGACTTCGATGGAGCATGGAATGTGATTCATCTGAACAGCCAACCTGACGCCTCTCAGTTTGGTGTCTACTGCAGCCTTCATCGCCGACGAAGAGCAGTCATCTGGGGTGCGTGAACCAGATGCTTCCCGCAGAGGCCCATATGCATCAATATCAGCCGAACAATTTTGGTAGTCTCATGGCCCAGTTGGTTGTTTGCTTGCTCAACAGTTGTACTTCGTCGTGTAACTGAGGCGGAACGTGGGGACCAGCCATGCATTCACCTAGGAGGATGTGGAAAACCTCCTAAAAACCACATTCTCACAGCCATTGTTGACCCCTTTGATCACAGTTGCTTCGTCGCCAGTTTTGAATAGAGCCATTTTGCTATACACAGTGTACTTTAACCACAGAGGCATGCAAACAGTTTAAAACGTCGCAGTTGAACCATGGACCTTGCCGTTGGTGGGGAGGCTTGCGTGCCTCAGCGATACATATGGCCGTACCATAGGTGCAACCACAACGGAGGGGTATCTGTTGAGAGGCCAGACAAACATGTGGTTCCTGAAGAGTGGCAGCAGCCTTTTCAGTAGTTGCAGGGGCAACAGTCTGGATGATTGACTGATCTGGCCTTGTAACATTAACCAAAACGGCCTTGCTGTGCTGGGACTGTGAACGGCTGAAAGCAAGGGGAAACTACAGCCGTAATTTTTCCCGAGGGCATGCAGCTTTACTGTATGATTAAATGATGATGGCGTCCTCTTGGGTAAAATATTCCGGAGGTAAAATAGTCCCCCATTCGGATCTCCGGGCGGGGACTACTCAAGAGGACGTCGTTATCAGGAGAAAGAAAACTGGCGTTCTACGGATCAGAGCCTGGAATGTCAGATCCCTTAATCGGGCAGGTAGGTTAGAAAATTTAAAAAGGGAAATGGATAAGTTAAAGTTAGATATAGTTGGAATTAGTGAAGTTCGGTGGCAGGAGGAACAAGACTTTTGGTCAGGTGATTACAGGGTTATAAATACAAAATCAAATAGGGGTAATGCAGGAGTAGGTTTAATAATGAATAAAAAAATAGGAGTACGGGTTAGCTACTACAAACAGCATAGTGAACGCATTATTGTGGCCATGATAGGCACAAAGCCCATGCCTACTACAGTAGTACAAGTTTATATGCCAACTAGCTCTGCAGATGATGAAGAAATAGATGAAATGTATGACGAGATAAAAGAAATTATTCAGGTAGTGAAGGGAGACGAAAATTTAAGAGTCATGGGTGACTGGAATTCGTCAGTAGGAAAAGGGAGAGAAGAAAACATAGTAGGTGAATATGGGTTGGGGGGAAGAAATGAAAGAGGAAGCCGCCTTGTAGAATTTTGCACAGAGCGTAACTTAATCATAGCTAACACTTGGTTCAAGAATCATAAAAGAAGGTTGTATACCTGGAAGAATCCTGGAGATACTAAAAGGTATCAGATAGATTATATAATGGTAAGACAGAGATTTAGGAACCAGGTTTTAAATTGTAAGACATTTCCAGGGGCAGATGTGGATTCTGACCACAATCTATTGGTTATGAACTGCAGATTGAAACTGAAGAAACTGCAAAAAGGCGGGAATCTAAGGAGATGGGACCTGGATAAACTGAAAGAACCAGAGGTTGTAGAGAGTATCAGGGAGAGCATAAGGGAACAATTGACAGGAATGGGGGAAAGAAATAAAGTAGAAGAAGAATGGGTAGCTCTGAGAGATGAAGTAGTGAAGGCAGCAGAGGATCAAGTAGGTAAAAAGGCGAGGGCTAATAGAAATCCTTGGGTAACAGAAGAAATATTGAATTTAATTGATGAAAGGAGAAAATATAAAAATGCAGTAAATGAAGCAGGCAAAAAGGAATACAAACGTCTCAAAAGTGAGATCGGCAGGAAGTGCAAAATGGCTAAGCACGGATGGCTAGAGGACAAATGTAAGGATGTAGAGGCTTCTCTCACTAGGGGTAAGATAGATACTGCCTACAGGAAAATTAAAGAGACCATTGGAGAGAAGAGAACCACTTGTATGAATATCAAGAGCTCAGATGGCAACCCAGTTCTAAGCAAAGAAGGGAAGGCAGAAAGGTGGAAGGAGTATATAGAGGGTCTATACAAGGGCGATGTACTTGAGGACAATATTATGGAAATGGAAGAGGATGTAGATGAAGACGAATTGGGAGATAAGATACTGCGTGAAGAGTTTGACAGAGCACTGAAAGACCTGAGTCGAAACAAGGCCCCGGGAGTAGACAACATTCCATTAGAACTACTGATGGCCTTGGGAGACCCAGTCATGACAGAACTCTACCATATGGTGAGCAAGATGTATGAGACAGGCGAAATAACCTCAGAATTCAAGAAGAATATAATAATTCCAATCCCAAAGAAAGCAGGTGTTGACAGATGTGAAAATTACCGAACTATCAGTTTAATAAGCCACAGCTGCAAAATACTGACGCGAATTCTTTACAGACGAATGGAAAAACTAGTAGAAGCGGACCTCGGGGAAGATCAGTTTGGATTCCGTAGAAATGTTGGAACACGTGAGGCAATACTAACCTTACGACTTATCTTAGAAGAAAGATTAAGAAAAGGCAAACCTACGTTTCTAGCATTTGTAGACTTAGAGAAAGCTTTTGACAATGTTAACTGGAATACTCTCTTTCGAATTCTGAAGGTGGCAGGTATAAAATACAGGGAGCGAAAGGCTATTTACAATTTGTACAGAAATCAGATGGCAGTTATAAGAGTCGAGGGGCATGAAAGGGAAGCAGTGGTTGGGAAAGGAGTGAGACAGGGTTGTAGCCTCTCCCCGATGTTATTCCATCTGTATATTGAGCAAGCAGTAAAGGAAACAAAAGAAAAATTCGGAGTAGGTATTAAAATTCATGGAGAAGAAGTAAAAACTTTGAGTTTCGCCGATGACATTGTAATTCTGTCAGAGACAGCAAAGGACGTGGAAGAGCAGTTGAACGGAATGGACAGTGTCTTGAAAGGAGGATATAAGATGAACATCAACAAAAGCAAAACGAGGATAATGGAATGTAGTCAAATTAAATAGGGTGATGCTGAGGGAATTAGATTAGGAAATGAGACACTTAAAGTAGTAAAGGAGTTTTGCTATTTAGGGAGTAAAATAACTGATGATGGTCGAAGTAGAAAGGATATAAAATGTAGACTGGCAATGGCAAGGAAAGCGTTTCTGCAGAAGAGAAATTTGTTAACATCGAGTATAGATTTAAGTGTCAGGAAGTCTTTTCTGAAAGTATTTGTATGGAGTGTAGCCATGTATGGAAGTGAAACATGGACGATAACTAGTTTGGACAAGAAGCGAATAGAAACTTTCGAAATGTGGTGCTACAGAAGAATGCTGAAGATAAGGTGGGTAGATCACGTAACTAATGAGGAGGTATTGAATAGGATTGGGGAGAAGAGAAGTTTGTAGCACAACTTGACTAGAAGAAGGGATCGGTTGGTAGGACATGTTCTGAGGCATCAAGGGATCACCAATTTAGTATTGGAGGGCAGCGTGGAGGGTAAAAATCGTAGAGGGAGACCGAGAGATGAATACACTAAACAGATTCAGAAGGATGTAGGTTGCAGTAGGTACTGGGAGATGAAGAAGCTTGCACAGGATAGAGTGGCATGGAGAGCTGCATCAAACCAGTCTCAGGACTGAAGACCACAACAACAACAACAGTTTCGGAAACGCTTCCAACCCAAGCCCAAAAACCAATGATTATGCCGTTTTGGACGTAAGGTATTTCGCTCCCCTTACAATAACAACTGCACTGTGTTTCGGTGTTCCCCCAACATGTTTTATATACCCTCCTTGGTAGCGCTCCCAACCTACTGTCTGTGAGTGAGTATTGCGTCCATGTCGAACACAGGCGATGGTCACATTAATGTGACTGCGTTGTGTAGCGCCAAGTGTGAAATTTATTGGAGGAATATCTCAGCCCTTCGTAAGAAGCCCAGGTGTAGGGCAAGGCCTATGCCAGTTCTGTTTAACTGCTATCTAGAAAAAATAGTAGGGAACTTGAAATGAAAAGCTAAGTGAATATGGGATTTCACCAATAAGGTTGCAAGGTGGAATAAACCCGCCAGGATAGCCGAGAGTGCTCACGCACTGCTTCCTGGACTCGGGTAGGCTCGCCGGCCCCGGCGGATTAACATCGTCGGCTGGTGTGCCGGCCAGCCTGGATGTGGTTTTTAGGCGGTTTTCCACATCCTCCTAGGTGAATACATGGCTGGTCCCCACATTCCGCCTCAGTTACACAACTCACAGCCATTTGAAACACATTCACACTATTTCACGATTTACACTTGACGCAGACAGATGTTGTTGTTGTGGTCTTCAGTCCTGAGACTGGTTTGATGCAGCTCTCCATGCTACTCTATCCTATGCAAGCTTCTTCATCTCCCAGTACGTACTGCAGCCTACATCCTTCTGAATCTGCTTAGTGTATTCATCTCTTGGTCTCCCTCTACGAATTTTACCCTCCACGCTGCCCTCCAATACTAAATTGGTGATCCTTTGATGCCTCAGAACATCTCCTACCAACCGATCTCTTCTTCTTGTCAAGTTGTGCCACGAACTCCTCTTCTCCCCAATCCTATTCAATACTTCCTCATTAGTTACGTGATCTACCCATCTAATCTTCAGCATTCTTCTGTAGCACCACATTTCAAAGGCTTCTTTTCTCTTCTTGTCCAAACTATTTATTGTCCATGTTTCACTTACATGCATGGCTACACTCCATACAAATACTTTCAGAAAAGACTTCCTGACATTTAAATCTATACTCGATGTTAACAAATTCCTCTTCTTCAGAAACGCTTTCCTTGCCATTGGCAGTCTACATTTTATATCCTCTCTACTTCAACCATCATCAGTTATTTTGCTCCCCAAATAGCAAAACTCCTTTACTACTTTAAGTGTCTCATTTCCTAATCTAATTCCCTCAGCATCGCCCGATTTAATTCGACTACATTCCATTATCCTGGTTTGCTTTTGTTGATGTTCATCTTATATCCTCTCTTCAAGACACTGTCCATTCCGTTCAACTGCTTTTCCAAGTCCTTTGCTGTCTCTGACAGAATTACAATGTCATCGGGGAACCTTAAAGTTTTTATTTCTTCACCATGTATTTTAATACCTACTCCGAATTTTTCTTTTGTTTACTTTACTGCTTGCTCAATATACAGATTGAATAACATCGGGGAGAGGCTACAACCCTGTCTCACTCAGACAGATGGGGTACACTAATTTCGTCCTGGGGGGTATGGGGTGGCGGCAGAAAGGGCATCCGGCCACCCCTTCAAATTAACCACGCCAAACCCGTACTTACCCTGCTGACCCTGTGCACAGTGCGGATAAAGGCAGTAGCGGCAGAAAGAAAGAAAGAACGAAAGTTGCAAGGTGGAATAAGACATATAGAATTAAGAGGTGTCGCACTAGCAGCTGACATCACAATATTTCCTGTAAAAGTAAATCTGTTGTGACAGAAAGTAATCTTTTCGAGGAAACAGGCACCAAGATTGGCTTTTTCTGTAGGAAAACCAAATTTTTAGCGAAGACTAAAAATGCAGGGAATAATTGAGTACGGATATTGGCGAAACAGAGAAGGTTACAAAAGTTAAATATCTTGGAAAGATAACCCCAGAAAATTTATTGGGAAAAAGCTGCTTCCGACGAAAGGGTGAATAAAATGGGAAGGTTATGCGGTATAACTAATGAACTTTTCAAGTAAAATGGCTGTTTAAAAGTGGTCAAATAATGCATTGGAGTATAGCAGTGAAGACAAAATGCCGATATACAAGCGAATGGCGAACATCAAACTATAATTTAGATAAATTAGAAAGGTTGAATCGTCAACAAAATATTAAGATCACGAAACGCTATGAACGATTGAATGTTACGAAGTAATTATGAAATTTATCGAAACATAGAAAACATACGAGAAGTAATGAGAGAAAAAAGACATTTTTGGACATTTATATCCAATGCAGGACGTTAGATTAACCAAAAAGGACTTCAATATTTGAAGGATGAAAAAGTCAACAACAAGTTAGATTCACAAAGTAAAAAAGGATGAAGGAAAAAAATATATAAGTTGAACAAACAAGTGACAGAGGTGTTGCGGAAGCAAACATCGAATATGGAACGATTCCAAGGTAGAAGAACGAAAAAAATTGATCTGAAGATAGAAAGAAATAACATAGTAGAACAGATGAAAGAGTACTGGATGAAAAGAACAACAATAAGGAACTGAAACTGACTCATGGTCCTTAGTTGGCGCATCCAAGAAGCAGACATTAACAGTAATACATATTATTGTTATTACTGTTAGTAGAAGTGACAGTGCTGTAAGTACAATTGCACTTACTGCTAGCTGGTTTTCTGACCTTATTGTACAGCGTAAGACAGTGCACACTAGCTTGAGAGAGCAGTGCGCGTGACCCGTGTCGAAACTGTGCAGCGGATTAATGACTGTTGGGCTGCAGTATCACTGCTGTTTCTGGCGTTTTTCCACGCTCGTTTAGGCATATGCTGGCTGTTTCCCAATCTTCGTCTCAGATAATTCGACACACAAACAGCTAAAATACGATAACACAAAGAAGAAAGTTTACTTGATTCACAAAAAAATGGAACAGACGATTTCTCTCCGTCGGATTAACGCTAGCGACGAGAAGGGTGTTCGACGACACAACTGAAACCCTTTTGTCAAACGTTGGAACCATCAGACTCTGCATCATGAGATAAGCACTAAGAAAGAGAGGGTTACTAATGAGTTTTCTATCACGACCGTTAATGGAAATGGCCTTACACACAAGCATTTTTTTTACATACATTCCTAACGTTAACACGCGTACTTATAATAACAGAATTATTTAATGGGGTTTCTTCAACTGTTCACCCTAAAGCACACCATTATTTAATCACACTGAGGAAACCTGAGAGGTCACACAATTATTATTTGAGTAAACTGTGGTGTAAAATAACTTGTATGCATTAAAGCTGGCCCAGTTCAAGAGTATGCTTTCAGATTATAATAAAAAATCCGTCAAGTGAGAGTAGGATTCGTGCTGTCAGGGTCCTGTTCAAACTTTACTATGTACTGCACTTATACCGGGTGGTCCATTGGACAGTGACTGGGCCAAATATCTCGCGAAATAAGCATCAAACGAAAAATCTACAAAGAACGAAACTCGTCTAGTTTGAAGGGGGAAACCAGATGGCGCCATGGTTGGCCCGCTAGATGGCGTTGCCATAGGCAAACGGATACCAACTGCGATTTTTTAAAATAGGAACCCCCTTTTCTTATCACATTTCGCTTCCTGATAGATGGCGCTGTAACAGTCACAAACGTATAAGTACGTGGTATCACGTAACATTCCGCCAGTGCGGACGGTATTTGCTTCGTGAAACATTACCCGTGTTAAAATGGACCGTTTACCAATTGCATAAAAGGTAGATATCGTGTTGCTGTATGGCTGTTGTGATCAAAATGCCCAACGGGCGCGTGGTATGTATGCTGCTCGGTGTCCTGGACCACATCATCCAAGTGTCCGGACCGTTCGCCGGATAGTTACGTTATTTAAGGAACACGAAGTGTTCAGTGACATGTGTAACGTCAACCACGACCTGCAACAAATGATGATGCCCAAGTAGGTGTTTTAGCTGCTGTCGCGGCTAATCCGTACATCAGTAGCAGACAAATTGCGCGAGAATCGGGAATTTCAAAAACGTCGGTGTTGAGAAAGCTACATCAACATCGATTTCACCCGTACCATATTTCTATGCATCAGGAATTATGTGGCGACGACTTTGAACGTCGTGTACATTTCTGCCACTGGGCACAAGAGAAATTACGGGACGATGACAGATTTTTTGCACGCGCTCTATTTAGCGATGAAGCGTCATTCACCAACAACGGTAACGTAAACCGGCATAATATGCACTATTGGGCAACGGAAAATCCACGATGACTTCAAGTGGAACATCAGCGACCTTGGCAGGTTAAAGTACGGTGCGGCATTATGGGAGGAAGGATAATTGGCCCCCATTTTATCAATGGCAATCTAAATGGTGCAATGTATGCTGATTTCCTACGTAATGTTCTACCGATGTTACTACAAGATGTTCCACTGCACGACAGAGTGGCGATGTACTTCCAACATGATGGATGTCCGGCACATAGCTCGCGAGCTGTTGAAGCGGTATTGAATGGCATATTTCATGACAGGTGGATTGGTCGTCGAAGCACCATTCCGTGGCCCGCACGTTCACCGGAACTGACGTCCCCGGTTTTCTTGCTGTGGGGAAAGTTGAACGATATTTGCTATTGTGATTCACCGGCAACGCCTGACATGCGTCGGAGCATTGTCAATGCATTTGCGAACATTACGGAAGGCGAACTACTCGCTGTTGAGAGGAATGTCGTTACACGTATTGCCAAAGCATTGAAGTTGACAGACATCATTTTGAGCATTTATTGCATTAATGTGGTATTTACAGGTAATTACGCTTTAACAACATACGTTATCATAAATGATAAGTTCACAAAGGTACATGTATCACATTGGAACAACGGAAATAAAATGTTTAAACGTGCCTACGTTCTGTATTTTAATTTAGAAAACCTACCTGTTACCAACTGTTCGTGTAAAATTGTGAGCCATATGTTTGTGACTATTACAGCGCCATCTATCACAAATCGAAAAAAGTGGTCCAACTAAAACATTCATATTTCTTTACATACTACACGAATATGCAATAAAAATGGGGTGCCTATTTAAAAAAACGCAGTTGATATCCGTTTGACCTATGGCAACGCCATCTAGGGGGCCAACCATAGCGCTTGGATATATATTTGGATATTGGATAGATATCCAAATTTTTTCCTTTATTTGTACTGTGAAGCATTGCTTTTTGCCAAATTTCCTGACACTTGTCAAAGGAATGTACTCTAGAGGTTTTATGAGAGAGCTCAGGAGTATCAAAATGTGTGACTTAAATGGGTATATCATTTGATTGCATTTACTCAGAAGTATAAATTTTTTTATGTGGCCAAAGTATAAATATCAATTTGATACGTCTACCCGTGTAGACAAAAAGACAAACATACAGACATACAGTCAAAAATGTGATCCTACAAGGGTCTCGTTTCTACCGACTGAGGTACAGAACTGCAAAGAAGTAAAAGTTTAGAGGGACACTGTATGTAAAAGTCAGCACTGAAGAAAATAGTGCGCAGCTCGTCTGTGGAGTTCCCGCACTCACCTGCATGTCTTGTTCGTGACGCGACGGTTGGTGATCCTGTGTGGAGCCCGCGACGGGAGCGCGGCCGCCTTTATAGAGGCGCACAGCCAGGTTGGCGGGGGAACCCCCGGCCACGCGTGCTGAACTGCAGGAGAGGCGACGGTGTTCGCGCGCCGGCGCGCACTACCTTTTGTGCCAGCCACTTGTCGCCGGCGTCACGGCCGCCTTCTCGCCTGCTTTCGCTCTCCACACGCTCTGCGTCCCGTTAGTCTCACGGGAAGTAATAGACAGGCATCTAAAGCTAGCGAAATGAGGGATGCTCAACTACCTGACCTACCGATAGATGGCTCTAGCGTCAAGCTACCATGATCCTTTGCGAGTACAGGTGTCTCGGGTCACGCTCAACTACAGCATCAAACGATAGATGACTCTACGTTCACGTTACCATGATGCTTTGCGACGCCTGTAATACGGAGCGACAAAGTCATTTCAACTCCTACTTATTCTATAGTCTGATCTATGAATGATGGCTGTTCGCGCAGACCGAGACATGGATGGGGATTGCACTGTTTGCCGGTTTCAAGCGACGATTGCCGTAAGCGCATAGACGTGCTCTGAGCTAGAAAAAAGCGTGGTTGCTGCAAATCATGATTCTTACTTGCCTGCGCGGAATTTGTTGCTTATCTCTACCATCGACCATGACAGCTCGCAAGAAATGGGATAAAATTTTACCGAATAACTCGCTACGGTCGCGTTTAATGCTCACGATGGCAACCACTTTCACAGCAGAGATCTGAGAACAGTACTGAACGCTGTCGGAGAATGCGTGACGTAGATACGCAGAACAGGCTTGACCCAACTATAGCGAAAAAATCTTGCAAGGAAAGGTTCCCTTCCTAGTTCCGCCACACAGTTGCGACCTAAATTCTGTAGAACTGGTCTGGAATCTTGGAAAGAATAAGATGTGTAGTTGTAATGTATAGAGCATCTCGCTCACTAACCCGAAAAAATACAGGCTGATGCTTCTGCTGTTAACAAATGTGTCACCTATCCTGAAGCAATCCTTTCGACGTAAACCGTTACGTTAGCGGTTTGCGCGTCAGTTTTGCTCCTTTTATATTCAAGTAGCTTTCCTGTTGGTTTCCCAAGGCAGAAGGAACCTCCTTCCAAATCTTTCCACCAGATTAAAAACTTCAGTAAGTAGGTATTGAACTCAGGACCTTGACATAACTAGCCAAAAACGGTAATCGTTACGCTAAGACGTCATTAGTGATATTTGGGCATTGGAATTATAAGTAAACTATTACAGTATGGATCAAGACCGCCACATACACAAAAATGGTGTGTGATAACTATACTTTGATGGGCAAGGGAACTAAAAATATAACAAAATCACTCTGAATAGATTCAAGCCAAGGATCGGCATTATCATTCGCGACGAATCAACATTCACAGCTATGAAAATAACTACATCACCAGAGAAGATAAGGTAACTGTGGTTTTGACGGATACTGCCAGTGAAGAGTCGTTAGCAGCTAAATTAAGGTATACTGATACGTACTGTTTCTGTTGTCTTAAATGGGCACCTATTTCTGTGGTGCATACACACAGGCGTCTACAGCTAGCGGTAGCTTGACGCTAGAGCCATCTATCGGTAGGTAAGGTAGTTGAGCATCCCTCATTTCGCTAGCTTTAGACGCCAGTAAGTAATAGCAGCAGAGACGTAGCGGCACAGCACGCAAGTGGGGCCTCGCTGGCTACTAGGGGTGGCAAGACGTCGCGTGCCTGTCACACAGGGCAGTGACTCAGAGATCCGGTGACCTTGGTGGCCAAGGTAACAATTTCAGGCCTTATTTTTCAAATGGTTCAAATGGCTCTGAGCACTATGGGACATAACTGCTGTGGTCATCAGTCCCCTATAACTTAGAACTACTTAAGCCTAACTAACCTAAGGACATCACACACATCCATGCCCGAGGCAGGATTCGAACCTGCGACCGTAGCGGTCACGCGGTTCCAGACTGTAGCGCCTAGAACCGCACGGCCATTCCGACCGGCTTATTTTTATGAAATAGATGATGGGAAAGAAAAGGGAAAAGACGGGTGGATAACTCGTGACTTCTAGGCATATGGGGCATTGTGGTAATGCAAGGCTAAAGTTGAAAATTTATGCTAGAGGAGGACTCTAATCGAGATTAACCACTTCTCACGAGCAGTTAATCTGAAGAGCCTGAACCATTTTATCTTCTTTCGTCACCACGACGCTCACATCGTCTTCTAAGCATAGCCTACTATCTTCTGGACGTTTATATGTAATCCTAGTAGTTACTGCGTGAATGTTGAGAGGAGAGGTGCTATTGCTGGCGTGAATGCCGTCAAGGACATGGGGCAGCCATCCCGTACGGATTTGGTCGTGTCTATCTCTTTAGTTAGCTGTTGTTTAACCATTATTCGTCCTGCCCTGTTTTTTAATATTTGTTGAGTAATTTTTAATGATTTTTGGGAAGATAATTACGTGTGCTATATCAAACGCCTTCTGGAAGTGTAATCTACATCCATACCTCTATTGGTTCTCCCTTCTATTCCAGTCTCGTATTGTTCGTGGAAAGAAACATTGACGGTATGCATCTGTGTGGACTCTAATCTCTCTGATCTTAACGTCATGGTCTAAAACATGGCTCTGAGCACCATGGGACTTAACATCTGCGGTCATCAGTCCCCTAGAACTTAGAAATACTTAAACCTAACTAACCGAAGGACATCACACACATCCATGCCCGAGGCAGGATTCGAACCTGCGACCGTAGCGGTCGCGCGGTTGCAGACTGAAGCGCCTAGAACCGCTCGGCCACTCAGGCCGGCACACAGTTACTCTACAAGTTATACTCACAAGGGTTCCCGGGAATATAGTTAAGCAAATGAAAAGCTACCGGCCGGCTTTTAGGTCTCTGTGGTATTGCATCTTTCGTTTCGTCCTCAGTTGTGAGACTCTTTGCTTCCTCCGCGCTCATTCTGCCTGGTACATCCCTAAATAGATTTTGCCACCCATTCTCGTCGGTTGGTGTGATGAACGCTGTATCTGAAATATGGTTGCGAGCTGCAGTCAAGTGACATTAATGTGACCACCTGTCGAAATCCATAATAAGCACCTTTTGCAGCGCCGACCGCTGCGAAACGTGCGGGAAGAGAATCAGTCAGGTCCTGGAAGGTAGCCACAGGGGTGCGCAGCCCAGCCGACTCCGGTGTCGCCGTCAGCTATGCTAGGTTTCTCTGTTGAGGATCCGTGGGCCAATAGCTCGATCGAGGTGGTCCCACTGCGTTTAAAACCGGGAAAATGATGTCCAGGGGAGGACCGTAAAGTCATCCTGGAGCTCTTCGAACCACGCACGTACACTGCGAGCTGTCTGGAACGTTGCATTGTCCTGCTAGTAGATGCCTTCATGACGAGGAAAAAACAAACTGCTTGTAGGGGTGGACATGGTTCCTAAGGATACATGCATAATTTTGTTGATCAATTGTGCCTTCTAGAATGACGCATTTATCCAGGGACTGCCAGGAAGACGTTTCCCTGACCATAACGCTACCTCGTAAGGTCTGGGCCCTTCCCAAGGTTGTTACAGGGTGTTTTCAGACGTTTCTCGCCAACGACCACGTGTCCTATGCAACATGAAACGTGGTTAACCTGAGAAGACCACCTGTCCCCACTCAGTGGACGTCCAGGTGTGGTATGCACGTGCAAATTCTACCGTTCACCGCCAATGAATAGTAACAGGAACTGTGGTTCCTTCTCTAGATTGTCGCACAGATGACAAAATGGTAGATATCGAAATAAACGACAGAGGGATCATCATCATCATCATCATCATCATCATCATCATCATTTAAGACTGATTATGCCTTTCAGCGTTGAGTGTGGAGCATAGTCCCCTTTATAAAATTCCTTCATCATCCCCTATTCAGTGCTAACATTGGTGCCTCTTCTGATGTTAAGCCTATTACTTCAAAATCATTCTTAACCGAATCCAGGTACCTTCTGCTTGGTCTGCCCCGACTCCTCCTACCCTCTACTGCTGAACCCATGAGTCTCTTGGGTAACCTTGCTTCTCCCATGCGTGTAACATGACCCCACCATCTAAACCTGTTCGCCCTGACTGCTACATCTATAGAGTTCATTCCCAGTTTTTCTTTGATTTCCTCATTGTGGACACCCTCCTGCCATTGTTCCCATCTACTAGTACCTGCAATCATCCTAGCTACTTTCATATCCGTAACCTCAACCTTGTTGATAAGGTAACCTGAATCCACCCAGCTTTCGCTCCCATACAACAAAGTTGGTCGAAAGATTGAACAGTGCACAGATAACTTAGTCTTGGTACTGACTTCCTTCTTGCAGAAGAAACTAGATCGTAGCTGAGCGCCCACTGCATTACGTTTGCTACACCTCGCTTCCAGTTCTTTCACTATGTTGCCATCCTGTGAGAATATGCATAAGTACTTCGCTCCCATACAACAAAGTTGGTCGAAAGATTGAACAGTGCACAGATAACTTAGTCTTGGTACTGACTTCCTTCTTGCAGAAGAAACTAGATCGTAGCTGAGCGCCCACTGCATTACGTTTGCTACACCTCGCTTCCAGTTCTTTCACTATGTTGCCATCCTGTGAGAATATGCACAAGTACTTGAAACCGTCCACCTGTTCTAACTTTGTTCCTCCTATTTGGCACTCAATCCGTTTATATTTCTTTCCCACTGACATTACTTTCGTTTTGGAGATGCTAATCTTCATACCATAGTCCTTACATTTCTGATCTAGCTCTGAAATATTACTTTGCAAACTTTCAATCGAATCTGCCATCACAACTAAGTCATCCGCATATGCAAGACTGCTTATTTTGTGTTCACATATCTTAATCTCACCCAGCCAGTCTATTGTTTTCAACATATGATCCATAAATAATACGAACAACAGTGCAGACAGGTTGCAGCCTTGTCTCACCCCTGAAACTACTTTAAACCATGAACTCAATTTACCGTCAACTCTAACTGCTGCCTGACTATCCATGTAAAGACCTTTAATTGCTTGCAAAAGTTTGCCTCCTATTCCATAATCTCGTAGAACAGTTAATAACTTCCTCCTAGGAAACCGGTCATATGCCTTTTGCCGGCCGGAGTGGCCGTGCGGTTCTAGGCGCTACAGTCTGGAACCGAGCGACCGCTACGGTCGCAGGTTCGAATCCTGCCTCGGGCATGGATGTGTGTGATGTCCTTAGGTTAGTTAGGTTTAATTAGTTCTAAGTTTTAGGTGACTGATGACCTCAGAAGTTAACTCGCATAGTGCTCAGAGCCATTTGATATGCCTTTTCTAGATCTATAAAGCATAGATACAATTCCCTATTCCACTCATAACATTTCTCCATTATTTGCCGTAAGCTAAAGATCTGGTCCTGACAACCTCTAAGAGGCCTAAACCCACACTGATTTTCATCCAATTGGTCCTCAACTAATACTCGCACTTTCCTTTCAACAATACCTGAGAAGATTTTATCCACAACGCTGATTAAAGAGATACCTCTGTAGTTGTTACAATCTTTTCTGTTTCCATGTTTAAATATTGGTGTGATTACTGCTTTTGTCCAGTCTGATGGAACCTGTCCCGACTCTCAGGCCATTTCAATTATCCTGTGTAGCCATTTAAGACCTGACACTCCACTGTATTTTATGAGTTCCGACTTAATTTCATCCACCCCAGCTGCTTTGTTGCACTGCAATCTATTGACCATTTTCTCCACTTCCTCAAATGTGATCCAATTTCCATCATCATTCCTATCCTATTGTACATCGACATCTGAAGCATTACTGATCATATTTTCACCTACATTGAGCAACTCTTCAAAATATTCCCTCCATCTGCCAAAGGCATCAACAGGATTCACCAGCAGTTTTCCTGACCTGTCCAAAATACTTGTCATTTCCTTCTTACCTCCGTTATGACGACTGCTAATTACACGCCAGAATGGTTTTCCAGCAGCTTGACCCAAAGTCTCCAACCTGTTTCCAAAGTCTTCCCAAGATTTCTTCTTGGATGCTGGAATTATCTGTTTGGCTTTGTGTCTTTCTTCAACATAACTTTCTCTGTCTACCTGAGTTCTAGTATGTAGCCATTTTTGATACGTCTTCTTTTTCCTTTTACAGGCTGCCTTCACTGTATGATTCCACCAAGCTGTTTGCTTCATCCTTCCTTTACACACTACTGTTCCAAGACATTCTTTAGCCACTTCTAGTTCTGTGTCCCTGTATCTTGTCCATTCCTTTTCCAATGACTATAATTGACCAAATTCAACTAACTGGTACCTTTCTGAGATCGCTGTTATGTACTTGTGCCTGATTTCCTTATCCTGAAGTTTCTCCACTCTTATCCTCCTACATATGGACCTGACCTCCTGCACTTTCGGCCTCACAATACCAATTTCACTGCAGATTAAATAGTGTTCAGTGTCATCAAAGAATCCCCTGAATACACGTGTGTCCCTCACAGCCTTCCTGAATTCCTGATCTGTTATTATATAGTCAATGACAGATCTGGTTCCCCTGCCTTCCCAAGTATACCAGTGAATGTTCTTATGTTTAAAGAAGGAGTTTGTGATTACTAAGCCCATACTGGCACAGAAATCGAAGAGTTGTTCCCCGTTCCTTTTGGCCTCCATATCCTCTCCAAATTTACCCATAACCTTTTCATACCCTTCTGTTCGATTTCCAATCCTGGCATTAAAATCACCCATGAGCAGAACACTGTTCTTCTCCTTTCCTCTAACAACTACATCACTGAGTGCGTCATAAAAACTATCAATCTTATCTTGATCTGCCCTTCACAATGCGAATATACTGACACAATCCTAATTTTCTTGCTAGACACTGTCAACTCTATCCACATCAGTCGTTCGTTTACATACCTTATTGCAACTACGCTGGGTTCGATTTCTTTCCTGATGTAAAGCCCTACACCCCATTGTGCTATTCCTGCTTTGACTCCGGACAGGTAGACCTTGTATTCTCCCACTTCCTCTTCTTTCTCACCACTTACCCGAACGTCACTAACAGCTAAAACGTCCAGCCCCATCTTACTTGCTGCCTTTGCCAGCTCTACCTTCTTCCCAGAGTAGCCCCCATTGATATTAATAGCTCCCCATCTCATTACCATTTGTTTGCCGAGTCGTTTAGGAGTCCCTGGTTTGTCAGTTAGAGGTGGGACTCCGTCACCTCCAAAGGACCGAGGCATTTTGCTCTGATTGTTGCGAGCATCATATTTAAGCTAGCCTTACTTGCCCCGAGTCCCATTGAGTTTTACCCCTAACGGTTGAAGGACTAACCGGTGGATTTGATAGTCTTTGCCGTATGAGCACAAAGGTGACCACAACTCAGAATATGTCCGAGATGCCCAGCCTTATTCCAAAGTAACTGGTATCCCGACTGTCGGGACCACTTACTTGGCCACTCGTTCGTTGCCCGTGGTTCATGAACTAGGACATGACAACAGGAACCCACACCATGAACCACCAGAGGGATAGAGAAACAATTAAAATCGCTCAAAATAGGAAAGGCCGCTGGACCTGATGGGATACCAGTTCGATTTTACACAGAGTACGCGATGGAACGTGCCCCCCTTCTTGCAACGGTGTACCGTAGGTCTCTAGAAGAGCGTAGCGTTCCAAAGGATTGGAAAAGGGCACAGGTCATCCCCGTTTTCAAGAAGGGACGTCGAACAGATGTGCAGAACTATAGACCTATATCTCTAACGTCGATCAGTTGTAGAATTTTGGAACACATATTATGTTCGAGTATAATGACTTTTCTGGAGACTAGAAATCTACTCTGTAGAAATCAGCATGGGTTTCGAAAAAGACGATCGTGTGAAACCCAGCTCGCGCTATTCGTCCACGAGACTCAGAGGGCCATAGACACGGGTTCCCAGGTAGATGCCGTGTTTCTTGACTTCCGCAAGGCGTTCGATACGGTTCCCCACAGTCGTTTAATGAACAAAGTAAGAGCATATGGACTATCACACCAAATGTGTGATTGGATTGAAGAGTTCCTAGATAACAGACCGCAGCATGTCATTCTCAATGGAGAGAAGTCTTCCGAAGCAACAGTGATTTCAGGTGTGCCGCAGGGGAGTGTCGTAGGACCGTTGCTATTCACAATATACATAAATGACCTTGTGGATGACATCAGAAGTTCACTGAGGCTTTTTGCGGATGATGCTGTGGTATATCGAGACGTTGTAACAATGGAAAATTGTACTGAAATGCAGGAGGATCTGCAGCGAATTGACGCATGGTGCAGGGAATGTCAATTGAATCTCAATCTAGACAAGTGTAATGTGCTGCGAATACATAGAAAGAAAGATCCCTTATCATTTAGCTACAATATAGCAGGTCAGCAACTGGAAGCAGTTAATGCAATAAGTTATCTGGGACTACGCATTAGGAGTGATTTAAAATGGAATGATCATATGAAGTTGATCGTCGGTAAAGCAAATGCCAGACTGAGATTCATTTGAAGAATCCTAAGGAAATGCAATCCGAAAACAAAGGAAGTAGGTTACAGTACGCTTGTTCGCCCACTGCTTGAATACTGCTCAGCAGTGTGGGATCCGTACCAGATAGGGTTGATAGAAGAGATAGAGAAGATCCAACGGAGAACAGCGCGCTTCGTTACAGGATCATTTAGTAATCGTGAAAGCGTTACGGAGATGATAGATAAACTCCAGTGGAAGACTCTGCAGGAGAGACGCTCAGTAGCCCGGTACGGGATTTGTTGAAGTTTCGAGAACATACCTTCACCGAAGAGTCAAGCCGTATATTGCTCCCTCCTACGTATATCTTGCGAAGAGACCATGAGGATAAAATCAGAGAGATTAGAGCCCACACAGAGGCATACCGACAATCTTTCTTTCCACGAACAATACGTGACTGGAATAGAAGGGAGAACCGATAGAGGTACTCAAGGTACTTGCGAAGGTGGCTTGCGAAGTATGGATGTAGATGTAGATGTAGATGCGTGGTCCAAGCGTCTACAGCGGCGGCAACGTTCATTGAACGCTCGTCGGTGAGACACTGTTGATTGTCCCTTGGATCATCGGGCAGTCAGCTTCTCAACAGTTGCACGTCTATTTGTGTGTACTCATGCCC